>NC_056745.1:937367247-937427247 GCF_019279795.1 Protopterus annectens
AACACTTTGCATCACCAAAAGAACACCATCCCCACGGTGAAGCATGGTGGTGGCAGTATCATGCTTTGGGTTTGCTTTTTTTCAGCTGGAACTGGGGCTTTTGTCAAGGTGGAGGGAATTATGAACAGTTCCAAATACCAGTTACTTTTGGCCCAAAACCTTCAGGCATCTGCTAGAAAGCTGAAGATGAAGAGGAATTTTACCTTTCAACATGACAATGACCCCAAGCATACATCCAAATCAACAAAAGAATGGCTTCACCAGAAGAAAATTAAAACTTTGGAATGGCCCAGCCAGAGCCCAGGCCTAAATCCAATACAAAATCTGTGGAGTGACCTGAAGAGGGCTGTGCACAAGAGGTGCCCTTGCAATCTGACAGATTTGGAGCGCTTTTGCAAGGAAGAGTGGGCAAATATTGCCAAGTCAAGCTGTGCCATGCTGATAGACTCTTACCCAAGAAGACTGAATGTTGTAATTAAATCAAAAGGTGCTTCAAAAAGTATTAGTTTATGGCTGTGCACACTTATGCAACCAGCTTATTGTGCGTTTTTTTATTTTTTATATTTTTTCCCTTAACAGATTTGTTTGTTTTTAAATTGAATTGTGCATAATACAGGTCATATTAAAGGTGGGAAAGTTTTGAAATGATTTCTCATGGTCTAATTTTTTTTTTAGGGGTGTGTACACTTTTTTTATATCCACTGTATATATATATATATATATATATATATATATATATAGGTGCTGGGGTTAACTTTATAAAAATAGAGGGTCTGTCAGCGCTCACTGTTCTCCTTTAGTTTCATTATTATTATTTCTTTTTTATTCTGTGCGTCACTATTATTGATTTTTAATTACAATAGGGAACCACATACCTAATCACAGTTGAGCCCTGAATGAAATTTAGATCACGCCATAAAATCATAGAAATGTTTTCAAATAATTAAATATAACAAAATATGCTATCAAATAAATCAATTGATTTTAAAATTAGGTAGCTTTACCCGCCAGCTTTTATTTCAAGTGGCTCGGTATAGTTCACATGGATGTATAGTTGAATATTTCACCACTAAGTATTGCAACAGAAATCATTTAATCTGTTAAGCTGACAACAAATATTCTCAACTTTAATACTATTAAAAAGAAAATTTGCAGCAGTATCTAACCCCGCAGTATCTGCAAAATCCTCTCTCTCTAAATATACTATCTTTGAAATCACATAGCCTTGGATGCAAGGAGAAAAATCCTTACTTCCACTGATTTAGTTGAAATAAATGTTTATTCTTGGAGCAGTCTTGAAAACTGATTAAAAAAACATGATTATTCCCATTTTACTCACACACATGGTAATATTAATCGTATAGTCCATTTCAGACATTTTAAAATCATACAAAAGTAATGCCACTATTATAAATGTGACCATTTAATCTACTTTAAATCAATAAAAATCCATTAAGTTTAACAGACGACTTCCCCTTTAAATTTGTTTTATTGTCATGTGGATTTTATTTCAAAGGGTACTATATCAAAATGGAAAAGGTTTGGTAAGACCTTTAGTGACAGATTTATGAAAATGCATAATATTTCAGGAAAGTACGATTATTGCTGTTATAAATAAATGCAATAGTAAGAACAAGGAATGTGTGGTATAATACGATTACAGAGCCATTTTGGTTAACATCAGGGTTGGAAGATTTATGGGCTATGGCAAATGAAATAATAAAAGAAACAAGAAAATTGTCAGGAAAAGAATATTAAGCTTAAGGATTTTATTTTAATGAAGTCAGTACTTAGCTCACCAGATCCTTTTACCTGGAAACTGAATATCACCTTTTCTCCAAAATGTGCCAGCCTTACTTCAAAACACAGCAAAATGAAGGCCATATATATCACGATTTTCAATGAAAACATTAAATGCCTGTAACTTTGGATCACAACTGTGATTCACAAACAGCAAACATTTCCATGTCAAGCTGCATCAAATGTGAATTCATCAGATGGATAGTCCAAGTCAAAGTGGTAGGTGATTCTCTTACTGTCATAGAGCTGTCCTCTTCTTTCTGCTTCCATGCATATGATCACCACCCCAACATATTCCATCTCAACACTGTTCTTATTTACTTTATTCAAAGGATGCGTCACTGAAAATAATCCCCCACAAAGCAGAAATTAAACATATGAGGGCGAATTAAAATGTGTTTATTAGCTGCAATTTTTTCAGACTGGAAAATATATTTTTTATTAATTTTGCTTTTTTGGGTGGGATGTTGGCTGTATGAATGCCAGCCCCAAAGATCAGAGTGTAGCAGTCAGGCAGGCTCCCAACAGGGAGTTTTCTGATTTATTCACTAATCACCGTATTCTGCATTAGGTGCTTGAAGTGTGGGTAAGGAATGGAAGAAGAGTGAAGAACCCAGTCACCAGATTGCTTTTAGAGCCTTACATGAAGTTATCCTGCCTCATGACCCACATGGCTATCACCTGACTTACCTTGAAAGCAATACTGTGTTAGTTGGGTAGAAGAAAAAAAAACACAAGCTCACAATTACCAGATAGGAGAACACCTGTTGTAAAACATTTCCCTTTATTTCATGGTGATAACAAAATTATGAATTATTACTGGATGAAAATGGACATGCCACAGTCTATTGGTAATCACTGCTGAGGTACTTGTGGCAGGATGACTCACTACGTGGAAAACAAATGTGACTTGGCACTAATGGGACACAGAGAAGGAAAAACTAACCTGTTTCAGTCCACTTGTAAATATTTATACTGATGCTGATATAAGCCATGTTGTAGCACAGAGTGTCTTATTCATATTTACATAAAAAAAGTTTTTAGTGGGCGGGGATAAAAATGGAAGAAGTAGCAATTACTTCTGTGGGGCATACCTGGCATAAGATACTTGAATATGTTTTGAGGTAACATAAAATTGTGAGTTAGTACTATTAACGGGATTAAAATGGACATAACAAAGTCCTTTAGGAATCGCTGTTTAACTGCATGTCAAACTGCTTATCATCATTTGCTAAGGATCATGACATGAATAAAATGCAACAGCTGGAAAGAAAGACTGTTATTAGCTTCTGTCAACTTATGAATATGTATTGTATGTTAATATTTGTATAAATAACATTAAATTAAAACATGTTATGCTACACTGCATACACTTATGTAATGTCAAATGAATGTACCACTGTTGTTATGTATTGGAGAGATGCAATTGCAAGGGAATTTGCATTCTGATGTCCCATTGATTATTCAAATGCACATACTAGCTATTATTGTGTTTTTGTAGCTGAGTTCATAACTCAGTGGATAAAGCTATACTGTCCTAATAGATTGGCTACAAGAAAAAAATAGATCACACTTGCCTTGTGTCAAGCTCAGCCTGCAAGAGATATTTGTATTTGTTCTATAAATATCACATAATTATGAATTATTGCTATAAATGAATTAAATCAGTGTGCTAATACCTCCCCTTAAGCATGAGTCAACTGTACATCACAGGTTCAATCATTATAATGTAGGAACCCAACATGACCCGAGTGAGATTCACAGGAGCACAGGGATTTTAATTTGTTTTAATGCAGAACTGTAAATGTGTGACACATATGTTAATATCTGTGTTACTGACCTGAATCACAAACAGGTTATATGGTACTTGATGGCACCTGATGAAAGCTGGAAAAAACTCTGTAGTGATACCCTGTATTAAAATGGTACAATTTCAGAGATAACAACTGTTTAATAAATTATTCTAATATGCATAAGTATCATATTTTGCAAGTATCTTCAAACTGGAAAAAGGCTAATAGAATTACTTCACATCCAAATAAAGACTATATATGTATGAACATATCTACTCTGAAAGATCTGCACTTACAGATTTATTAACAGGTGTTTGCTTAATTATGCTAACAGAGTTGCTTCCACTTTCTTGCTTAGTGTAAAATTGATTTTATAGATATAATAAAACTTACTATAACCATTCAAAGATGGTTTCAGATTGGCTTTTTTTTTGTAACTCTTATGGATCTCAAGTGCAGTTTCAGGAAAACAGAATGTGAAAGATTTCCAGACAGGATGTCCTAAAATGTCAGGAAGTCTGAAATTACATTCCTGCTACATGTGAGATGTTGCACTCGTGCTACATGTGAGATGTTACATTCCTGCTACATGTAAGATGTTACATTCCTGCTACATGTGAGATAGTACACTCCTGCTGCATATGAGATATTACATTCCTGGTACATGTGAGATATTACACTCCTGCTACATGTGAGGGAGTTACCTGCGTCAGGCATGGCAATGTAAAATCTTTTGTCTCATCATATTGTTCCAGTATTATGAGTATAAAACAAAGATGCCGACTTTCACAGTAAGTCAGAAAAGGCTGTTTTAGAAGGTACTCACAAAACAAACCTTAACAACTGCAACTTTTGCTGTAATTTGTTAACTTTGTAATTATATGTGTACAGATATATACAAATATCAAAAATAGAATATTATACTTTTATACATTATACTTTTTGCAGATTTAATATGAACATCCAAATAAGTTGCATATATTATAAACAAAAACAGTTATATTTGTGCAATAGATGTTTTACATGTATAAATATTACAAATGCATTTATACAATATAACACATGCATGTGAATATTCATACAGCTGTATTTTACTGCAATTACAGCATATAATGTTCTCTCTCTGTCAAACCCTATTTAACTTTGTTTCTACTGGCTCTAGCACTGTAGTTCTGCATGCCAAGTAAATACAAATTCCACTTAAAAACTCCATGAGTATATTTCAAAAGCAAATTAACTGCTGTAAATACTATCCCCAGAGGCTGACAAAACATAAGCATCCCTAAGCAGATTAATAGCAGTGTAAGCAAAAAACAGTAGTTTATAAGTATATAACAATACTCTTATGAAAAGCAAGGTTACAAGGGCATTTAAAAATAGTGCATGGAGAACTTTTAACAGGGTATATGTATCCGGCATCAGTTTAATGGACAAACAGTTCCTGTCATTTTGATGAAATTATATGAACTCAGTGTAACTGCAATAACAGATGGCAAATGGGATCCAAATTCAGATCTGAAAACTCCAATGAATTCAGCTTGTCTAGGTCTGTGTATGAGTTTGTTCCAGAGATCTTGTATTACCAAATTTACAACTGATTCAGCCCAATGATGCTCTTTTCAGAGGAATTCCTACAAGCATAACAGCATGATTCAGGTTCCTGGCTGGTTAGTAAGGAATGAGCATGCTGACTACCTGGTGCCCATTACAATACTGGATTATGCGTTTGTTGTTTGGCTGCAGGTAGGCAAGTCTAGCTGATGCATTAGCACAGCCAAAGGAGAACATTATTTTGAACTGGTAAGCGTTATGTGCTCAATGAAGACACAAACCTGGCAGTATACAGTAATACAATATTTCCAGATACCACATGTTACACTGACTAGAACTAAGCACCACATTGTCAAAGCAGAATAGCATCAGTAACTAAGAACTCTGCCTGTCACAAGGCAAGCCTTAGCCATCTGAAGCAAAGCAAGTGTCCTGTAAACATTTCTAATTTGCTGAATGACGTAAGGCATGACATGTTTTAGTTTTGAGTTTTATTTATTTGTAATGAAAGCAAGTGAAGTAATACTTCTTAGCTCTTTTTAGCTAAAATGTGATCCCTGATGGTCTAAGGGTAAATGCAACACGTATAAGGACAATTAAGAATAACCAAATAAAAAAACATATTTTAGGGAGGTGGGAGGAAACGGAAGTATGAGGACAAAACCCATGCAGGCATGGTTAGAATATGCAAAACTCCACATATACAGTTATCATAAATGGTACTAACAAGCTGCTATGCTCAAAGCATAATTGAAGCACTGACCCCAGCATTGCACCCCGAGGGAATCCTACAGTATGCCAGTTTTCTTGTTGGGTACAGTATTCTGCAACACTTAACTCTCATAGAGAACTACTTCAGTCAATTAAAAAACATGGTATAGGACATGTACTCAAATCACTTTTTCCAGTTTATGATACAAGAGCACAGGGACTGTGAAGATAAATGTTTCAGTGAGATCTTGTAAAACTACTCTTGGGGCAAGCAGTAACCATACATACATACCTACATAGATATTAAAACAGTAATAATCACATTTATGAAAGTTTTCTCCAGTAATTGTCCTCAAGAGACATTCTCACACTTAGCTTATAACCTATGTATCTGTTCTGCTCCTCACTGCATTGCTGAAGCATGGATAACTGATGCTGAAAACTCCACACCACTTTTGTTTGCCTTAGTAACAGCCTTCAGAGTCAATGATCCTGGTGCTGCAGTTTCAATGCAGTCCATCCAGCTCTCTGTATTCCATTACAAAATGCTGCAGTAAAGTGCAAATGCAAAGCAGTCTTGCAGATTCCGGTTAGCCCTGAGATTGCAATCCTTCTTCTCCTCATGAGGAAGTAATAAAAGATGTGACTTTTATAACAGACCACACTCAGAAGAAGTGCATCAGTCAGGGATTTAGAAGCCTTGTTATTTGACAAATTCTAGACTAATTAAGGTATTTTATACTGCCACAGGGTGCAGAAACATGCTGTAAACCTGCTTGAGCAGAATAGTGAAATCATCTGAATTTGGACATACCTACATTAAATAACAAATGCAAGGATATAGAGCAGTTTAAATGTAAAGATAAAAATACAGCTTGTGTTATCATAAGCATCCTAATTACAAACATCGTACAGTTTGAAGGTGAACTGTTAATGCTTCTGCCAAGCAGCTGTACAATTTGGAAATCAATCCTCCAGATAATCTATTTGTGGAATTTGCATGTTCCAACTGAAGTTTGATGGTTTGTCTTCATGGTACTCAGTTTTTCTCATACTTCTCAAGAATGTATTAATGAAATGTTTAACTGAAATTATTTATACGTATATATGCATAAGTGACTTGTCATTGACACACACACACACACACACACACACACACACACACACACACACACACACACATATATTTAGGTCTGTGCACATGTCAACTGTGTTTATATATACAGATATAAATATAGATATATCTACATATTTATCTATCAGTCCCTGTGTGTGTGTGTGTATATGCGTGTGTATCTGTGTGTGTATGTGTGTGTACATATATATATATATATACATACATATACATACATATATATATATATATATATATATATATATATATATATATATATATATATATATATATATATATATATACATACATATATATATATATATATATATATATATATATATATATATATATCTATATATATATATATATATATATATATATATATATACATAAAGATACATAGACATGTATGTCCAGAGCTAGTGGAGTTTGACTTTATTGGCCTGAATGTGAAGGAATGTACATTCATAAGCCACATTGCTGAAATTCTTGATGTCCTTAAGGATCATTTGCATATATCCCATGGGTCACTATTACAGGAGGTTTAAGGTATCACACAGTGAAAACTAACTTGGCTAAGTTTCTCTTGTAGTTTATAGATACAGATATACAGATATGCATTAGGGTGTTTCAAAACAATTGTTTTTCTCTAATCATTTTGCATAGGTTTCTAAAATGTGAGGTTTGGTGAGTTGCGTATGTATGCAAAAAACTATAATTGTCTGACTTCATTAAGTGACAGCTCACAGCAGGTAAAAAATCAGACTGTTTCCAGTACTATTAATTGCATTCCAGTGTTGTATTTATCTATCTCCAGTCCGTTTTACTTGAGCTTCCATAACCTCCTACAACCTACTTTACTTATTTAAAGTCTTGTGCACTATTTAATTCTATTTTCATTGTTCAAAATTCTATGCTGTTTCCTGTTTACACTGTGCAAAGTGAAACATTGTATTTAATTTCTTTTTGAAGACTTATCAATTCACATAGTTTCTGCATGTGTGGCTGACAGTGTTAATGCTAATTCATAGAGCCCAGGCCCCCTAATGGTGAACCATGAGCTCAGTGAAGAAGTCAAGCAGAGCTGTAACTGACGTCTGGCTTGTTGGCCAGCAGTTACCTGCCCTTAATATCTCAATTTGCTCAAATCAGCTTCCAACCAACAGTTACATTTTACACAGACTGTTCTATGATCTTAAAACCAACAAGTTAACTCTTTCGGCTAGTTGTTCAAATGCTGTTGATGAAGTTCTGCAGTTGGCTAGCATACCTACAATGCAGAAGCCGCATGCAGTGGCAAAACTCTAAAGTCTGTATGAGAAGCATTCTAGAATCAGGAAGAATAAGAAGCACCAGTCAGATACCCAGTTTCAGTTAGAAACAGATTTTAGCAATGCACTTTTGAAGCTTTTTGATGTGGGCATGCTGATACAGAATTATTGAGAAATACTCAGGAAGACTGGGATTTTCTACAAGATCAACATACAGACAGAAAAATGGTAACTGGTGGAGAGGACATTGAATTAAAAAAAAAACGAATGGACAGAAAGGAAAATGACTACAGGAAAAAATGAAAAGCAAAGATAAAGAACAGCTGAAAGAATCAGTCTGAGAAGCTGGAGAGCTGACAGAGGCAGAAGACAGTAGTGAACATGAAAATGACAATCAACTTGATGCAACAGCAAACATGTCAAAATACCACCAGAATTTAGTAACTGGTAGACAGCCTGTCAAAGAAGTGAGCAGAGTAGATAGAGGATCACCTGAACTGGTATCCAAAAAATGACGATTGGTGGATGATCCTCTTTTTGTTGTCAGCTTGGACTGCACAAGAATAACTTCTTGTCAAGTGATGCATATTATTGCACCTACGCTGCAAGTGGCTGGCACTGACGTAAATTATATGCTCATGTTCACAAGTTCAATACACAGAGCAAGGCAAGCTACATGATAATCCATTGCTCAGAAAGTAAAGAAGCAGATTCAACCATCAACGCCCCTTGTTGCACGTTTTGATGGGAAGCTGTTACCTCAAGGTGATGGAGAATTTGCTGATTACATGCCAATTGTTACAGTTTGAAATACTGAAAAACAACTGGACATACCCCAACTTCCATCAAGTATTGGTGAGCTTAACGTTACAAGCAGTGGTACAGACATTGCATAGCTGGCCAGGTGTTCCAGAATGGCTATGCTGGTTTGTGCTTTGATACTACAAGTGACAATACTGGTATCAACACAGGTGCCATCACAGTGATTCAGCGAGCATTTGAGATACGACTCTTGTTTTTACCATGCAGATATTACATTTTAGAAATTATTTCTATGGCCTTGTTTGACATGTTCTATTCATGTTCACTTTTATTTATTTTTAATTATTTTTTACTATTAAAAGATGATGTGACTGTGAGCTATAGTGAGCAGAAGCTACTGCATGCAAAGAAATTACAACTTCTGTCTGGCTGGCAGAACTTGTATGGTCAGTACAACTTTATTGTATTTTATTATTTAGTTGGATTTTGCTGGTATAATTTTTGTCATAGAAGTTGATTTAAGTTCCTTTGAATTCTTTGCTACTGACTTTGTGTAATATTTTTCCTTTGCAATATTTTATTAATTTAAAGCTGAATATGGATTCTCTAATTGAGTATGCAATTAATGATTTGCTAATGCACAAGTATCTTGTACAGTGTAATAAATGCTATGCATATTTAAAGGTAAGCTGATAACACTGGTGAACTTTGTTCCTCGTGTCAGAAGTTGGACAATTTGCTTAGCATTGTTAGAAGCAAATCTAGACTTAATGATGATGATTGCACATGTGCAATTGGCATGGCTTGGAGAACTGTTGTATCATATATTAATGACTGGACTGATGAACTAAATAATATCAGGCATAGAACAAGTAGAACAGATTTCGGAAATGATGCATCTATTTTCTGCAAAGAACATTCAACCCCTATGAAACATGATGCCCCTGAGAACTATGGAATTGTGGATGCATGTACTCAGCAATCTGTGGATCCAGTTTGTTTAGAAGGAAACAAAAAAAGAAAGAAAGGAAGAAGTTCACAATAAATAACAAGGAAGAAAAAATAAACTGACTAATGACTGTAAAGGAAAGAGAATACATAGTAAAAAGGATTCTGCTTTGTTATGTAACACACTGGTGACAGGGAATGAACATATCTGTCTATCAGAAAACCCTCAGTCTACAGAAAAAGGCATCACCTTTCCAATGGAAAAGGTAGAGAAAAGAGGCAAGGGGCAGGTGAAAAGGAAGAAATCAAAACTGAATGTGGAAGGATTGAAGAACATTAATGTAAGAAAAAAGAAGAGAAAGACAGATGTTGACTACATGGCTCAAGCTGTGGCTTTACAATGCCAGCTGGATGAGAATTTAGTATGCAATGTAAACAATGGAATTAATAAGACTAAAAGTGATGAAGCTCTGTCCTTTGTAACAACTGATAGCAGAAATGACTGTATTAGAAGCTGAAGATTCTTTAGAGATGGTCAGCAAAGATATCCTTGTAATTGAAGATTCAGTTATTAGAGGAACTGATACTTGTATTTGCAGAGATGATAATGAACATCGAGTAGTGTTATGCTTGCCAGGAGCAAAAATAGAAGATGTGAAACAAGCCTTGGAATGCCTTAATGTAAGGAAGTGTGGATGTGTTTTTATTCATGTTGGTACAAATGTCACCAACAAAGATTCTCTGACTGTTAGTCGGGAACTGATAGGCCTCCTAGATAGTATAGCTTGTACTGGAGTTAGCACATAGTTTTCACAAATCACCTATAGAAAGGTTAGTCAGGTCACTGGTAATGGAAAGATTTTTTTGGATAAACACCTACATGGAAAAAATGTCCCATTTAAAAAAATGGAAATGTGTAGAGCATCCAAGCCTTCTTTTGGGCACATGTGTTCAGACAAGATGGTGTGCATTTGTCTAGATCAGAGAAGAGAATTTTTGCAGCAGATATATTTTGCAATATTTGACAAACACTAGCCAGGATTTTTGCCAGGTCAAAAATGTAACAGTTCACAGATAGCAACATTTGATGCATCTCTGATAGTTGTTAATGCTAGGAGCATTAATAATAAAGTTTTTTATTAGAACATTTGCTACGTTCCCACAAGTTTGATGTTGTTATTGTTTGTGAAACATGGTTAAAGAACAAAGACTGGAAACCAGTACTGACAGGGTATAAATGTTTTTACTGTAGCAGATATTCTAACAAAAAAATCAGGTGGAGGTGTTATGATAGGGATTAAAGACAGCTATGAGACCTGTGATTATTACATGTTCAGTGATAACACCAATACTATAGAGTGTGTAACTGTGACAATAAAGACAACTCTGGAACATATAACATTTGATGTTGTGTACAGACCACCAAAATCAAGTGCAGATGACCTAAAGGAATTCATACATTTCTTACATGAAACACAGGAGGGAAGAATAATATTAGCTGGAGACTTAAATTTATCAGAAACAGACTGGAATAATATTGATTCAACAACGTTAGTAAAGAAATTATTCACAGAGTATATTCAGGAACAACAAATGCTTCAGATAGCTAAAAAAAACTACCAGGGAATGAAATATACTAGATATTGTTTGTGTTCCCAAAGAAATGACTGTAACTTCAAGTCAAGGTTTACCACCATTGATGTGCAGTGATCATGGGGTTATTAAGGTTAATTTATTGCTAGATAATTCTGCCAAACTGAAATCTGAGCCAATGCAGAGAAGGTTAATTACAGATTACAGGGAAGCAAAACAGTCACTATGTAAAACTAACTGGACTGAGGTGTTTAGTGGAAAAACTGCAGATAGAATGTGTAAAGTTTTGAAAGAGAAATTGAGTGCAAAAAGTAAAAAAAAATGTTTAACATCAGGATCTAAGCACGCAACATCAGGAGGGTATATTTCCATAAGAACAAGGTAACTGATTAAGGTGAGAGACAAAATATATAAGAAATGGAAGAGAGGTCGAACTACAATTTTGAAAACTGAAATAAGCTGGACAAACAGATTAAGCATAGTGTTAGACAAGATCAAGAAAAATTTGAAGAATATTTATGTAAAGATATTCAGCATAATAGGAAACCTTTTTATAGATACTTAAGATGTGGAAGGAGTAAAGATATACAAATTGATAAACTGTGTGCAGATTCTAAAATGTATTCTCAGACACAACAGATTATAGATATATTTACAAAATCTTATGCAAAACAGTTTGGCTCCATAAAAGGGGTGGCGAGTTGTCCTAGTGTCATCCAGGTAACCCCAGATAATGGAATCAAATTAAATTATATTGAAAAAGAACTGTGCAAACTGGATCCAAACAAAGTGCAGGGAGGAGACAGAATAGGTAACAATGACCTGAGAACACTTCAGCAAGAACTTACACTACCATTATATCTATTATTCACTAGGTCATATAAATATGGGAAGATTCCTCAAGATTGGAGACATGCACTTATTAAACCTGTCTTTAAGGGAAAGGGGAGTAGGACAAACCCAGAATCATACAGACCCTTAAGTCTACTTTCATGTTGTGGAAAAATAATGGAGAAGTTAATACTGGATAAGTTATTGTCAGAACTGGATAGGTTGGGACTTGAAGCCATATATCAGCATGCATATGTTGAAAAACAGATCTATTACTACCTGTAACATGATGTTCTATAACAATATAATAACAGCTATGAATGAAAAATTGTGCTGTCATGTGATTTACATAGATTTAACTTCAGCATTTGACAGGGTCATACGCAAAACACTGATCAATAAATTAGTACAACTAGGTATTGATGTACTCTTGATAAGATGGATAGTTGCATGGCTTACAAATAGGACATGGCAAGTATCACACACCAATTGGACAGGTGAAATCCTTAGTTACAGTCAAGGTGTCCCACAGGGCTCTGTCCTAGGCCCTTATTTGTTTAGATTGTATCTTTCAGACCTTACTTTTTCATCTGAGGTGTTCTATAGTCTATATGCTGATTACCTGAAATTGGGTAAACTGTTTACAAGTGTTACAGATAAGGCATGTCTGCAAAATAATTTGACTAAATTGACCATTTGGGCACAAGAGAATAATATGCTGATAAATACATAAAAAATTAAGCATATGAGATTTGGGAGACATAAACTGAAAGGTGAATATTTAATACAGCACACAGTGATTGAAACTGTAGACTCATTTAAGGACCTGGGTATATGGGTAGATTCAGCTATGAGGTTTTTCTAATCATATCAACCAACTGGCTAATGGTAGTTATAGAACTATAGGTTGTATAAAAAGATTTATAAAGTCTAGGAAATCAAACATAATTAAGTCATTGTTTGTTAGTTACATTAGACACAAACTTGAGTATGCAATAACAATATGGAAACCCTACAGGAAAACAAGCATGAATAAACTGGAAAGAGTACAGCGGAAATATACTAAGGGCATCCATGGATGTGAAAAATCAAAGTTATGCAAAACTAAACTATCTGAACTTGTACAGGGTCTCTTACAGATATTTAAGAGGAGATCTTATTCAGGTATACAGGGCATTTAGTGACAACTACCTCTAGGAATGTTTGGGGTTATCAAAAGGTACTAAAGAATCATCAGATAACCTATGTAGAAGATTCTATAGGAATGAGAAGTGCACTAATTGGTTCTCTGACAGAGTAGCTGATGCTTGGAACAGACTACCAAGTTACATTAAAGCAAGTGCTAGTTTAGATATTTTTAAGAACAGTCTGGACATTTATTATGGGAATAAGTGTTTTGGTATATTTGCAAGCTAGGAGGGCATAAATGCCCATGCTTGAAACATTTGTATGTATGTTCTTCCCATCTTCAGGACCACAAATAGCAGGTTTTTAGATGATTTAAAGAATACTGGAAACTTCTTCACTTGAATCCATATGCACCACTGGTTAAGGAAACTGGAGGTAATGGATGCCGGTTAGACCATGAGAAACACTTGCAAGCTGAGAAGCAATGTGAGGTTGCTGCACTACTGTGAGACAAGCTGAAACACAGCCTCGTGATGACTACCTTGAATTTCTCAAGCTGTCACTGCTCATCCTCGATGACAAACCACAAGGTGAAGCATTTGCTTTCAGTCCATCTGGTGCATACCATCATGCCAGGTGGATGGCAAAAGGCATATACTGCCTTAAGATCTTCTTCTGGGAGCAGTTTAGATTAACTGCACATGAAATTTAGGCTTTTCAATTAATCTACCTCTTCACAGTGACAGTATACGTTAAGACATGGTTTTCAGCTACTGACACTTGCAATGCTCCACTCAATGATCTTTGCCTGTTGCAGACATTAGAGTCATTTACAAACATAGACAACCAGATGGCTCAAGTTGCTTTGCGAAAGCTCAAGTAACACCTTTGGTATTTGAGCAACAATCTCATAGCACTGTCCTTCTTCTCAAATCGAGTGCAGAATGAAGAGAAACAGCACCTTATTGAAGCCTTGAAAAAGCCACCTAGTAAGGAAGATCTAAAAAGAGTCAATGCAAAAGCTGTTGCCAGTTTCCAGGGCATGACCTTATCTGACTTTGCAACAGAACGATCAATGAATCTGTTCACTGCTGTCAACATAAACCCATCTTTCCTAACAGCTGATCCTGCAGCATGGAGGGACATGCCTGACTTTATCACAGGGAAACAAACTGTTACAGCTTTTCGGGTTGTTAACAACTGTGCCGAACAAGCTGTCAAATTAGCAACTGACTTCTGTCAAGTGCTGACTCACAATGAGGAACAGTGAAAGCTGGTATATCAGATCGTTGAACACAATAGACAGAAAGTCATAGAACCATCAAAAGGACACTATAGTTCTATAAATGAACTGATGCAAACTTGAGCTTACTACCTATGAATGTTGTTAATTTTTACTAGACTTATTTTTCTAAACTGTTTGACATTTCTGTTGCTCAGAATTACAAACAGACATTTCAGATGCAGCATGAAACTGATATTTGCCATTTGTGTACTGATTTGTGAATATATTTCATTTCTATTGGCGCAATTTGGAAAAAACTGTAAAAATCTCAGAAATAAAGTGCACTGAGCTGTCACATAACTTACTGTTAAAGGCTTTAAATTTTACATCATTCTTTGTCCTACCAATCCTCATAAAATCAGGGGGTATGCGAATAGAAAATCAAAACAAAACTTTATATATATATATATATATATATATATATACATATATATATATATATATATATATATATATATATATATATATATATATATATACACACACATGAAATACCCTAATATGCATCTGTATATAATTAAATTCATAATACAATGTTGAAAAGTCAAAATGTTAAAAGACTGAAATCAAAATAACTACTTTTCCCAACATGTTTGGAGAGCTGGACTTGCCCCTCTATAGGGCCAATGTAGAGCTCATTTATAACTTTCACTGATAGGAGACTGATTAAGAGGTTCATAGGTAGGTGCTAGGCTATTGGCCCTAGGGCCTATATAAGCCTAGCTAAAAAGGTACCCTGGCTTTCGCCACCCAAGAAAATTATTTTCCTGTGCACCTGTCGAGCAGAGCCACAGAAGTTTGTTGACTGGCTGTGTATTGGCACAGTGTATATATGCAGTACACATATTACCTTAATAGGGTACTTCATAGGTTCGTACGTTCATAGGTTCATAGATTAGTACTAAGTTAACTGCTCTTGTGAGCCATTTTAAATCTAGCCAATTATCCCTTGTGTGACTCAAACCCTGCATCTTGTATTTGTAAAGCAAACACCTTAACCATTAGGCCACCCCCAACCCTGTGTTACTAGGTTAACAGCCCAATAATCTTTAAAAGTCTAGCCATATTTATTCTTTGCTACCCCAATTATCAGTACTTAGGTTAGAGATGTCCACAGAGTATAAGCCTAATGCCAACTGCCTCTGTCTATTATAGTGAATCTACAATTACTCATCCATTGATCTAGGCTGTACTTGAAGAGGGTCAAGATGGAGCTTTGTTTCACATGAATAGGAAGCTTTTTCCAGAGAAGGAGTAGTCATATCTAATTCCAGTATTACTTCCAAGGCCAAGTTAAGATCCCTGGATTGAGTGACCCTCATGCGGTTCGAACTCAACATTGTAACATTTCAACTTTTTGACATTTTAGAATGTTGCACTCAGTTTTTTGAAAAGTGGTTCTTGTTTTGTTTTTTTTTTAGCTCAGTCAGACTATCCCACTTAACAAAAGAATGAATTCATGGTCGCTGAAGAATCTAGTTCATGATGTTATAATAATATAAGCAAACTGTTAACCTGCATTCCTTTAGAAAGAAACAATGTTGGCAGGAGTGTCTTACATTTTCAGCCTCTTGTAGGCTGTCTCCCCCACATTCTTATTATCACAAAGTAGTGTTTGTGTCCTCAGAAACTTTACCCATCTAGTATAATCATTACAGAGACTACCAGCATCCAGAGAGTAAATGGTTAGTAGTAGTCCCAGAGTACACACTTTGCTCGAAATTATATTATTTTTTTAAATCTGCATGACTCTCCAGATCATTTTTTGTTGGACTACTGCATTTTTTGTGTTGTTTGTTTGTGTATAGATCATTTTTAGTCTTTTTATTTATGGACTTTATGAGAAAATATTACAAATAAAACATCTACGCAGCAACAAAAGGATTTTGGTGGGGTTCAAGTTACCTATTATTCTTATATTACTGGGACATCAAAATGGCATAGTGATGAAATTTCTGTCTCATAACTTCAGGGTCTAGAGTTCAAGCCTTTTTTGCAGTCATTGTTAAAAGTAACATGCAAAACTACACTCTATCTATGTGAGTTTCTGTCGAATTTTTCAGTTTCTTACTATTTCTCAAAAATATATTAGTTGGTGACTGACATTAAATTTTCAACATGTGCATGCACGGGCAAACACACACACACACACACACACACACACACACACACACACACACACACACACACACACACACACATGCAAACACACAAACACTCATATGTTTACCCATTCACTTGTGCCTCAGGTCATGGCTGAAAATGGTTCGAGAAGGACAAGTTCATTTACCTGGCTAATGAGTAAATAAGTTAGATAAAAAGAAAAATTAAATTTAACTCTGTGGCATCCGTGAGTAACAAGCATGTCTGCCATTTTGGGGTTGCACTACTGCTGCCCCAGTTGTAAGGCCTTGGAAGCCACCTAAACAGATCAATAGCAACTGACTTATCTCCCTACTGAAGACTGATTACAGAATGTGCAGGAGAATCTGGGCTGCAAGAATTAAGCCCCATTTGCCATCATGGGTACATTTTAATCAGGTAGGCTTTGTTACAAGACATGATACTAACAGGAGTCCTCTGTTTTTCCACCTTCTTTGAGAGGGATGCATATCCATGTGTAAACCTTTCAACGAATGAGCACAGGTGTTTCACATGACTGAGGGGTTAGAATACACAGGCTCTTCAACGAATGAGCACAGGTGTTTCACATGACTGAGGGGTTAGAATACACAGGCTCTGGAAACCATTATGGCCATATTTGAAGACCTCTACTATTTCAATCTAAATTACTAAATTGGTAGCTATGGCCCTTAAGTTTGTGCCTCCTGCAGACATGATCTCTTAGCTGCTTTTTAAGTTGGGAGTTTCTGACGGCATATCTGGAGATCACACAAATTCCCCCATTACAGTCTGAGTTGTGAACATCAGACAAATGAGTGGCATTATTGAGGATGTTATTTAGAAATGGCCTGAGTTAGTCTTTCAAATGAAACCAAAAATGTCTGCTGATAAGATGATTTACCTGAAAGTATTGCACATTCTGCACATATTTACTCTTAATTATGTTGCTTGCGTTAGTAACCATATGAAATAAAGTGATTCTTAGCTGCCCTTGGGGATCCCTCATGAGTTTCAGCTACGACTTACACTATTAACAAAGAAAAGGTCTAGGTTAAATGTCATGTAACAAGTTATTCTGCTCCCACTGGCTACAGACCAGTAAAAACATGCCATGGATAAAACTACAGACTGTTTCTTTAATAATTGGTTTAGAAGACATTCTAGGTCATTGAAGAGAAGAAATGTAAGAAGAGAAGGTCAACAAGACATTTTCCAGGGTTTAGAGATACAAAACAAACACCACCTAAAACAATGAAGTTGGATAAAAAAACTTTAATTGAAAAACATTAATAGTGAGCACTTTCATTAACAAAATATAACTACAACTGCACTTCATCAACTGGTGTCTTCACCAACATGACTAACTCACACATAGAAATATCTCAATGTCTCTTCATAACTTGGTCTCTATTGGCAGTTACATGCTTTATATCTAGCCTAGATTACTTGAGATGTCATTGGCTGGCTATGGGAGACTTGGCTCTCATTTTCATGATGTGCTAAATTAAGAGATTACTGTCAGGAACTGAGGGAAATGTAAATTGCAGTCAGAAAGCAGGGTCTATATTATGAAATCGAAATGGCAAAACATTAACAGCCATTTCATTGACCCCAGAATACCGAACTACACGTTTTTTTCAGGTTTAACAGGATGATAAATCATTTGTTGATTTTTTTTTTTTTTGAAGAGTATTGGTTTAGTGGGAGAAGACTTATAAGCTGAAAGTGCTCTTAAGGGGGTTATACCTTCCCTGTAAAATTGTATATTATTTAGTTTAGTACGGAATGGACCATGACTATTAGAGTTTGGTAATTGTTAGTCTAATCAGCCATGATACAATTTATGTATATAGGTTCATAGGTTCATACTAGGCTATCTGCCCTGAGGCAATTATAAGCCTAGCCCAATTCTGTATGGCTTACGCCACCCCTTGATTTGAGTATACTGTGCCCTTTAAGGTTTAGTTTACTGTGCCTCTGTCTAATAGTGACACGGGAGTAATCCCTGGGACAAACCTACGATCCCCCATCCAACTATCGAGATTCTTCTTGAAGAGATTCAGTGAGGTGCTCTGCCTCACATGAACTGGAATTCTATTCCAGAGTGAAGGGAGCCTCTGGGTTATGAACCTGTCCCTCCAGCAAGTTCTATTTATTTCTGTGCTGAGGTTCAAGTCCCTTGAGCGTGTGGCTCTAAGGGATTTAGATTTACTGAGGTGGAGCATGTCCATTAATTCTGGATTTGACATAGCTTTGTATGTCAGGCATAGATCGTCTCGAAGCAGGCGGTATGCAACTCAGTAGAGCTGGAGTTTTTTTAACCGAGCAGCATATGGCATCTGTTTGAGACCCTTGATCCTCTTAGTGAGATACTTTTGGGGTCTTTCTAGTTGCTGCAGGTGTCGGGTAAGGTACATCCCAAAAGGGGCATTGTATTCTATGATGGGCCTAATGAGGGATGAATAAAGGGGCACGATTACCTCTCTTGATCTAGATGTGAAACCCTTCGTGATGAGGTGGGCTATGTAGAAGGTCTTTCTAACCACTTTGGCAATGTGGTTTGCAAAGGAGAGACTGCTATCAACTTGGGTCCCCAGGTCCCTAATAACTTTCTCTGTACTTAATGGGTTTCCGCCTATGTGGTAATTTGTGGGCACATTGCTTTTGCCAAAGGGTATGACTATACATTTTTTGGCATTTAGCTTTAGACCATGGCACTGGCACCAGTTATCTGTCTATGTGAGACCTTTTTGAAGGATGTTTGTGTCAGCTGGAGAGTTGATTATGGCACCCAGTTTGCAGTCGTCTGCGAACTTGGTGAGCCATAGTCCTCCCACATTTGCCTGTACCTCGGAAAAGTATATACCGAACAAGAGTGGTCCCAGGACAGAACCCTGTGGGATGCCATTTGTGACTGGTTTCGAGTCTGACATGTATCCAGCAACTCTCACTCTGTGGGTTATGTCTTTGAGCCAGTTTGTGACCTATCTTGTGACATAGGGGTTTATATTTAAGCTGGATAGCTTATCTATGATGCCCGAGTGGGGTATTGTGTCAAATGCCTTTAAAAGGTCCAGATAGGTTGTGTGGACTACCTTCCCTTCATCTATGGCTTTGGTGACTGTTTCAAAGAAGTCAACCAAGTTCAAAAGGCAGGATCTGCCCTTGACAAAGCCGAACTGGGTAGTATCTAGTGTCTGTAGGTCCCCAATGTCTTTGTTTATGAGCTCCATGATGATCCTCTCCATAGCCTTGCAGACTAAGCTAGTCAGGCTTATGGGGCGATAGTTTCCAGGGTCCATAGAGGCTCCACCTTTGTGGAGTGGGACCACTGTTGCTGTACGCCATTCTGTGGGCACATATCCTGTAGTGAGGCTGAGATTGTATAGCTGTTTTATTTGAGGGATTAGTTCCTCTTGGAGTTCATGTAGGACACAACCTGGGACACCATCTGGTCCCATGGAAGCAGTGTTTTTTGCTTTGGAGAGGGCAGCCTTCACCCGAGCATCAGAGATGTTTGGGAGGCAGCCCTCTGCTGGGATAGATACTTGCTCTTTTGGGGGGGAGGGGGTGGAGAAGTTTGCACTGAACCTGTATGCCAGGATATTGGCGATGTCTGTGGGTTCAGTGTATTTTTTGTCATTTAGAATCAACTCAGAACAAGTCTGGGAGTTGCATCCCAGGTTTCTAACATAACTGAAAAAAGCCTTATGATTGTCTTTGGTGTCCTGTGCAATTTTTCTCTCGAAGCTGGCCTTGGAGGATTTTATGAGGGATCGTAATTTTTTGCTAGTACTGATCAGAGATGCCTTCCCTATTAGGGATTTTGCTCTATCATGTAGTAGCTTCCTCCTTCTGTTGTACAGTTTATTTATGGCAGGGGTCCACCAGACTGGACGCCTGCCTTTGGATGATTGGGTCTTGGTTTTGTTTGGGATAGCATGATCCATGCATTCCAGGAGATGTCCGTAGAATGCATTTATATGGGATTCTGCAGTTTGGGCCGTAGTTTCCACTGGCCCTGGGGCCTTGAAGGATTCCACTTCAGTTTTGAGAAGTGAGAAGTTCGCTTTTGAGAAGTTTTTCACTGTGGTTTTCTGGGCTGGGGGTGGGGTCGGGATGTGGACATCCAGTGAGATTAATTTATGGTCTGATCTTACCAATGAGGGATATACTTCTGGTGTGGAGCATAGAGTCCCCATGTTGGTAATGATCAGGTCTAGTATGTTGTCCCCTCTTGTGGGAGTGGTGACTAGTTGTTCCATAGCATTTGAGTTTATAATTTCCAGGAACCTTTGGGCTAAGGTGCTGGGGCTTGAGTAGTGCTCCCTGTCAATGTTTGGGTAGTTGAAGTCGCCCAATATAATGGTGTTCGGAGAGATCTTCATGTTCTCCAATGTTTTCAGGAAAGCCGAGTGGGATTCCTGACTTTGAGAGGGTGGTCTGTAGGATGCTATAAACTGAAAAGCAGTCTTACCCACTGTTAGTTGCACATGGATGGTCTCCGATACTTCGTGCAATGCCACTAACCTGGAAGTGTGGATATCCTTGATAAATATGGGAACTCCCCCTCCTTTTGTGGTTCGGTCCGGGTTTTGGGGCCGAAAAGCATGATATGAGGTTTAGCCTGGTAGTGCTGTTATGCTCTCTGGAGCCTTGAACCAGGTTTCTGTCACTGCACAGATATTAATGTTCTCCATACTGAGGAGAGCTTCGAGTGTGTGCATCTTGAGGTTAAGACTTCTGGCGTTTAGCAGCATTACCCTTAGTTTCTTGTTCCTTGTGCTGTCTATGGGGGTGGGTTTGACTTTTGAGCCTTGCCTAAAAAAGGCACTATGGGGGTGGCAAGAGCCTTTGCCAATATCCGAAAGCCCAGTGGTGACAGGTGCAAGCCGTCCCTAGCGAAGCAATGTGGCTTGTCGAGCATGTCATCCCAGGCTGACAGACACTGGATCCCCTTTGAATGACACCAAAATTTTAGCCAATTGTTAAAATCAATCATTTTGTCTTTGTACTGTGGCATCATTCTAGGTGAGGGTAAGATGCTGCTCAAGGTCAGGGTCATACCAGCCTGGGCTACATGATCAGAGAGCTCCTCTATGTCTCTTTTCATGTAGTCCAGGGAGGTACGTCTCAGGTCATTCACACCAGCATGTACAATGACTGAGTCATATTTGTATTCGCTTTGGAGTGACCTGAGTGCTTGCGTTATGTGGCGGATCCTAGCACCTGACAGGCAGCTCACCATGACCTTCTCTTTATTCAGCCTGGTGAGTGGGACGTCAGTGTGTCTGACAATAGAGTCACCTATTACAAGAGTATCAGGTGTGTTATTCAGCCTTAAGGGCTATGGCTGCTTGGCACACTGACTTTGTTGGCTATGTGTTGTGCGTGTTTTGTTTTGAGGTAGCGTTTGCTTGGATGTCTGCTTTGGAGGTCTCTGTTGCTTAGGTAGATTTTTATTTAGAGCCTCTGAGTATGTTTTTGTGTATTTATGTGCTTGGTTCGCTGATGTGGTGGGACTATGTGATACTGGAATTGTGTTGTGTGAGGTAACCTTCTCCTCCTGACTGGTTACACCAGTTTTGAGATGAGAGAGCTCAGCCTCCAGTTTGGCTAAATAGTTGCATCTCTCACATATATTTGAACCTGTTTGGAGGAGGAGAGGGTTGTCCGTGTACATGAGACAGTTGTAACATTGCCTCAAAATTCCCAGATTCACCAGCTGGACTGGAGAGGAAACCATTGACTGACCTTTGGACATGCTAGAGTAATATAGGGAAACTGAATTTAAGACGGACCAATAGGGGACAGGGTAATCGTAGAGAGTATAAGAGTAAGTAGTGCTTATGGTTTAATAGTGCTAACTTGTAGGATTACTTAATTGGACCAGTGAATGATCTTAGAATGAGAATATGGTGTTTAAATTGAGAGATAGAGCAGTTCTAAGGGAAAAAGTGAAGAGCAGACTTTGTGGAGCCAGGAATAGTTTAAACCCAATTACGCGGCGCTGCCCGCTGTTGCGCTATGCACAAAAATGCACAAAACCGCGCAAAAGAGGATTTTAAGAGAGGAAGATGAAGGAGTTTTGGAATTGACCCAAAATGGCCAATAAAACTACAGTTTCAAGTCAGTAACCACTCCCACAGGGGCAGGCAGGCTGCTCAATGTTTTTCACTGCCACTGATCAACAGAGAGACTTCCCTTTAGCCCAAGCAAAAAATGGCCTCACAGAAACTTACAAACAGTTCAAGAACAGCAAGCCTGTAACTGAACTTTTTAAAATCTCAGAAAAGTACGAAAAAAGCAAGATTTTTTTTTTTGTTTTTTTTTGTTTATTTCAGAGATAGCAGAGGTTCACAAGTATTAACAAGTTATAACAGTGCAGTAAATGACCCCGCACAAGAGTGCTAGGCCAAAGACAGATAAAATGCAAGTTTTGAGAAAAAAACGATTTTAAAAATAAGTGCAAACAGGAAATTCAGTAAACAGCTTTAGGTTGTGTTCTAAATACAGTTACTAATGCAGAAATCAAGTTTAACAAGCCAGAAAATGCTCAAAATAGGCGGCTATGCAGAAAAACTTAGCAAATAAACAGAGGAAAAATACTTAAAATCTCAAAAGTGGCTCCTTTCTTCTCTCAGCATTTTCTCCTCTTGGTGGGTGCTTCACCAGCAGCCAACAAGCCTGAAAAGACACCAAAACCACGAGGCAACCAGGTTTTAAGAGAGGAAGATGAAGGAGTTTTGGAAATGACCCAAAATGGCCAATAAAACTACAGTTTCAAGTCAGTAACCACTCCCACAGGGGCAGGCAGGCTGCTCAATGGTAAACATCAAACCTTTTTAATGTGTAAGAGATGGTGATTAACAAAAAAATCACAGTTTAGGTCTTTTTCAGGTAGATGTAAATGAGATTATTGTGTTTTTCAGGTAGAAGAGGGACATGAAGCATATAAACCACTGACTTCTGGGAACATTAGGGGAAGAGCTATTGTGCTGTGTGCTTTTAATCACTTTGTCATAGTTGGTAGAGATGAATGGGGTTATTGTGTTTTTCACAAATGAATACTACTGGTTTGAGCCAATAAGGCTGCGTTTTTTTTATATAATTTGAAATGTATTGTTATTTAAAACAAGTTTTAAATAAACTATTTAAAGGGGTTTCTAGTTGTGATCATGCTATAGTTTTCGAGTAGCTAACTTGCTTTTGTTCAGCCACTTATTATTTCCATTAAAAATGCTCACTAATACATATTATACCATTATTAATGCAAGAAAATTGATACAAATATGATTTATGTAAGGATACTAATGTGTGATGCAAAACTTTCTGGAGATATTTGTTTTACTACTAGGTTTAGCACTTAACATTCGCACTTTATTGTTCATTCTTGCTGAAAATAAATAGCTCAAATTCTGCTGAGTTAAAAGTTCTTAGAAAAGTGCACTACAAAAACTCAGCAGTTAAGACCACCTCCCAAGTCTGCATGTCAGATATCATGTTGTCATAAGGCAGTTCAGGAAAAAAAAAATCACTCTGCAGTTTTGTTTCCAACTTAAATATTATTTTTTAATTAACCCCCTCCCAAATACTGATACCCCTGCTGACAAGGTACTGTTAGGAGTTTTAGATATACGAGCTGAGATAATGAAATATGTGCCACTCCTAGATGTGTTGCTGAGTCAATTAAGGCACGAGCTCTTTGGGAAAAGTGATCTTAAACTGATTAGGTTAACATTTTAAATTAAGCTTAGTCAACAGGCATACACAGCAAAACTAAATAAATAAATAAAGTGTTGCTTCATAGTGTAACAATGTGTGAATCTGCTGCTTCATAATTTTTTTTGTTTTTTTTTGTTTTTACCAGATAATGGTCAGATTAGAAGGATATGCAAGATAACTGACATCTGTATTATTTGTGACTTCAGCGGTTGGCATTCAATAGGAAGTGACCGAGTGTAGATATTTCTACAAAATAAATACATCAGAAAAGACAATGCAGAAAGACTATCAGTAAAAGTAAGTAAAGTTAAATGCAAAGCAATGATTTACCAAATATTTATTTGTACATATTTATTTTAAGTGGGAAAGTGAACTTGTCCTTCACAGACTTTTTTACGCCATCAGTCATAACCACAGTAGACACTATTTACCCCCCCACACACACACACGACTTATTGAGTACTAGTATTCTAAAAGTCAGAATACAGTGTTAAGGGACAGATGTTACACTTTGCATAGATTAACTCAATGTGTCTTTTCCTGTCAAGGATTTGTCTCAATTTGCTCTTTAGAGACTCTGAACCACTGAAAAACATGTTATCAGAATCTCATCAGGGTAACCCTGTTTTTTTTTAACACTCAGAACAGAGCAGTTCATAAAAGGAAGGAAGGAATACATACCCTGTTGTTGGTAGGGCAGAAAATAATGTATGTACAGGTGAAAGCTGCCCTCTCCAAAGCAAAAAACACAGCATCTATGAGATCGGATGGTGTCCCAGGCTATGTCTTACATGAGCTCCAAGAAGAACTGAACCCTCACATTAAGTCACTGTTCAAACTTAGCCTTACTACAGGATATGTACTCAAAGAATGGCGTACAGCTACAGTGGTCCCACTCCACAAAAGTGGTGCCACAACGGACCCCGGAAACTATCGCCCCATAAGCCTGACTAGTCTGGTCTGTAAAGCTATGAAGCGTATTATCATGGAACTCATAAACAAAGACATTGGGAGCCTCCAGACACTGGACCCTACCCAATTCGGCTTTGTTAAGGGCAGATTTTGCCTCTTAAACCTAGTTGATTTCTTTGAAACAGTTACCAAAGCCATAGATGAGGGCAAGGTAGTCCACACAGCCTACCTGGACCTCGCAAAAGCCTTCGACACAATACCCCACTCGGGCATCATAAATAAGCTTACCAGCTTAAATATCAACCCCTATATCACAAGATGGGTTGCAAACTGGCTCAGAGATAGAACCCACATGGTCAGAATCACAGGTGCCATGTCCAAATCCAAACCAGTTACAAGTGGTGTCCCACAGGGCTCAGTTCTGGGACCTCTCTTGTTTGGTATATACTTCTCTGAGGTTCAGGCTAACACAGTGGGATTATGGCTGACAAACTTTGCAGATGACTGAAAACTGGGGGCCATAATCGAATTTCCAGCTAACACAAGCATCCTCCAAAAGGGTCTCACAGAGACGGATGCTTGGTGCCAGAGCCACGGCCTCAAGCTAAATGCTAAAAAGTGCATAGTCATCCCCTTTGGGAAAAACAAGTGCTGCCCACAAATTACCACATAGGTGGTAATCCATTAAGTACGGAAGAAGTAATTAGAGATTTGGGGAACAACGTAGATAGTAATCTCTCCTTTGATAATCACATTACCAAAGTGGTTAGAAAGACCTTCTATATAGCCCACCTTATCACGAAAGGGTTTGCATCTAGATCAAGAGAGGTCATTGTGCCCCTCTACTCGTCACTCATCAGGCCCATAATTGAATACAATGCCCCTTTTGGGATGTACCTTACCCGACACCTGCAGCAACTGGAGAGACCCCAAAAGTACCTCACCAAGAGGATCATGGGCTACAAACAGATGTCCTATGCAGCTCGACTAAAGAAACTCCAGCTCTACTCAATTGCTTACCGCCTACTCAGAGGCGATCTATGCCTGATGTACAAAGCCATGTCAAACCCAGAATTAATGGACATGCTCCACCTCAAAAAATCCAAGTCCCTTAGAGCTACATGCTCCAAGGACCTATACCTCAGCACAAAAATAAATAGGACATGCTGGAGGGACAGACTCATTTTCTAGAGGCGCCCCTCACTCTGGAATAGAATCCCAATTCATGTTAGACATAGTCCCTCGCTGACTCTCTTCAAGCGAAATCTGGACGCGTGGATGGGAAATCGCAAATTCACCCCTGGGATCTCTTCTGTGTCCCTGCTAGACAGAGGCACAGTAAACTAATCTTAAAAGGGTACCTTCTGTGACCTACTTTACAGAGGCACAGTAGGCTAATCTAATAGGGAGGCGGAAGCCAAATACACTCTGGCTAGGCTTATAAATGCCCTAGGGCAGATAGCCTAGTATCTACCTATGAACCTATGTGAAAATGTTTCTAACAGGAGGTTGGTAGTTAATGATTGGTATGGTAGGGTGATAAGCATAACTTTTTCAGTGGACAATTATTTTCTATTATGGAAGTGATCAGGAGACACTGGAACATTTTTAAGATTAGTAACCTTATTACTAGAGTAGGTGAAAAACCCAGATTTGTGTTTAAAAAAGGGAAGAAATTTCAAAAACCTAACAGAAGGATGGAAGGTTAATTGAACTGCCTCCAAGGCACACAGTGGGAACTACAAATTTGGTAGATGTAATCAGTGCCCATCTATAAAAGAAGGTTGTGAGATGGTCATTTATGGAATGGCCCCTTACAATATAAATGGTTGCTTCAATTTTGAAACCAAAGGGGTAGTTTATCTTGCTACACAGAAAGACTGCCCTGCATCTTACATTGGTAAAACTGAAATAACTTTTTAAAGAAAGAATATATGAGCATACCTATAATATTAAAAGTCAAAAATCTATATAATGCATTATTTAAGCATATTTACCAGTATTCTGATGACAACTTTTTATGTCAGATCTTAGAGAATGTAACGTTAAATCCCAGAAGGGGAGCATGGAGAATTCAGAAAACTGTTTTGGCAGCTAAAAAGTAATGCCAAAAACTCCACTGATGTTACATTAAGTTTCTTCTTTTTCTAAAAATAAAATCAATAGTAGTGTAAGATCAAAGTAATTTTTTGAAACTGTACATTCTTTATATGTTTTTTATACTTTCATATTTTATATGTTTATTGTTTATAATATTTTATGAGCATGTTACAGAAAATAAGTACTTGTTACAGTTTAGGGATACAATACACTCTGTGTTGCTTTCACTTGATATCCTTAAAAAGGGTCCTTGTACTTTAAATATTTTTAGTCTTGGTTTGAATTGGTGTAATAAATCACATGGTTAAACAAAGACTTTAAAAAATGAGGCCTTGGGGAATGTGTAACTGTTCTGAAGAAGTCCTGTTTCATAAATGGGACAAAAGCATTTAACAGTGAGTTTTTGTGTGTGTATGTGTGTTTTTCATTAAATTAAGCATAGAATGGAACAGTTTTGGCCCTGTGGTTATTTTGCATGGTACTACCATGTTACAGTCCCCTGAGCATTTTTTATTTGATTATCGATGTTTGGAGGTGAGGCAGTATGCAGCTGTGGTTCCTGATTAATCTTTTTGCTGTTTTAGTTTGCAGCCCTGACTATATTGTGTTTTTCCCTACATGTCTACCATAATAACTGTATAAGCATTACAGGTACTCATGCTTCCACTGTGCGTGCACTCTGACCTTTCCATTAAATACACAAGACAACTGTCACAGATTGTAAGAAAATAAGAATATTGCATTTGGTCAGTCACCCAAATTAAAGTGTTGAAAAACAGACACCTGCAGATATGCAGAATAATTCATGGCGTGTGCTTTGAAAGTCCATTTTTCACCAGCACATGCACTGAAATAATTTACCAGCGTTTGAGATTTATATAAAATCCTGTAGTACTCCATTTGAGTGCAAATCTTACAGCTTACACAAGCCAGTGCTAGATACGTATGTGGTGTTTTCATGAAAGCACATTCAGCATTAATGTTAAACCTATATCTATGCACTTTGAAAACTGTTATTCAATATACTCCATTTGGAAAATTGTATTAATAAAATATGCGCATACATGTTTATAATTGACAGGAAAACTTCTGCCTAAATTTAGACAACTAGCACCTCATACCTGGTCTACCAGTACCTCTCATTCCCACAAATAGCAGCTACATATTCACAGGACAAGCAGTTTCTCTTCCCTTACTTTTTCTGGATGTGAAACCATCATTCTACTGGCTCTAGAACCAAATGCTTCAACACTAACCTCACAGACTCTATTCACTGGACACTACTTGCATTTTTCTTGATAAAGTGCTAGAGACATTTATTCACTTTCTGATTCCCAGCTTAAACAAATTCAAGATTACAAAGAATCTTCACCTATCCAGGTCCTCAGTTTGAGAAAAAGCAAAGACGGGGTGCCAAGCCATCACTGGACATACATATATTAACTCATTCACAGTATACACATGTATGAGCAACTTGGAGGATTGCCAGTTTACCTAATGCACATCCCTGGGCTATGGAAGGAAACTAAAGCACCAGAATTGAAGCAATATAACACAGCAATGCTAAACACTGCACCAGCATGCCTCCTGCTCTACAGATATGTAGTTAAGCACTGTTTTATACGCACATTTGGTACTGGTGCATATGAATTGTATTATATATCTAATCCTACATACTGTAAGCTAACAGAATATACTGAACACTGAAAACATATATTTGTGATATACAAATAATTGCTTCTATGTGTTTTTTAAATTCTGATCTGCATTAGTCTGCAACTGACAAGTTTTTTTTTCAGGTTCTTTTATTTCTAAATAAAATCACTTTACCATTGTATATAATATGTGCAATAACTTATATTAATCATCTACAATTTGTCCATGATACAACATTAGATTTGTTAGTGCAGGGATTGCATTCTAGATTTAAAAACAGAGGGTACCCTTCTAAAATATTCCAAGACATTATTAGTTCAAGTGAAAACATACAAAACAAGAACGTCCATGTTGTTCACCTTTACCTTAGACAGTAAAGAAATTAAAAATGTAGTATCCAACAACTGGAGAATATTAGTTTCAAATAGTGATCTTCAGATGGTAGTAGGAGAAGCTCCCATGTTTGTTAACACAAGTGGAAGGAATTTCAAAGAAATGTTAGAAAGTGGACAAAGAAAAAAGCCTCAAGGCAACATAGGTACTTTTAAATGTAAAAGTTGCAATTTTTGTAAATACATTTCAGAGGGAGCAGATTTTAATGTTGCAGCTCAGAGCAAGATGTGGCACGTTCCAGGCATTTTTAATTCTAAATCTACATTTGTGGTATACATGGTAGAATGCTCCACCTGTTCTTCATTCTATATTGGGAAAAACAATAGGCAACTTAAAAACAGAATGTATGAACACTATTATGCCATCAAAAAGAAAACTTTAGATAATGCTCTTTACAAGCACACTTTAAACTGTGTGAGTAGGAATAACAGAGTTAAGTTTCTTTTTACAGTTATAGATCATATTCCATTGGGCATTAATGGAGACAGAGATGGGGAACTAGATTTTAGAGAGTTTAAATGTCAGGTTTTATTAGATGCGTGCAGGGCACCAGGGCTTAACAATGGTGTCAACTATAAAGCTGTGTTGAAAAGAAATAATTATTACAACAAATGTAAATAGATTATATGTTTGTTAGAAATGTATGCTTTATTTAAAATGCATTTTTATTCAAACACATTTTAAACAGTTTTTACATTAAGTTTAAGTAAAATGAGATTTGATTGGTGTGAAGTGTATTGATGATGTTATAAAAATGCGACAGTTTTTTAACACTTTGTTCTGATGAAGGCCTAATTCTTGGGCTGAAAGCACTAAACCCGTGGATTAAAGTTCATTTTGTGTGATATAGTGTTCCATTATCACTTATGGTTTACTTTTTATATTACCAAAGTTACACAAAGTGTGAGACAAGTCTGCAGTTTTCTTTGAACATTATAAATATTCTTATATGATAACATCGTAAAAATAGCTATAATATAGCAAGATACATCCGTATTTATAGCCATAGCGCACAGGTAAGCTTATTTAGCCACTGTATCATTCTATATTGATAGCAAATATCATCTTACTAAGAGGTATACACTCAGGCCTACTGAAATTGTCAAATGGTAGCTTACCAAGCACTTAATCTTGTTATTCAATCATATTTTGTTAAAATTAGTTACCTATAATTGGAAATCGATCACCAACCTTCAATTTTAAGTTTAGTCAGAAGTTTTAACCCCCCGTCAATGAAAACACACCATTAACAACATCACAACTGAATAAAATAATATACCTTTGTTTACCTGATTGTCCTTCTGAATATTTTGTTTACACTATGTTTTCCCTTTACTATAATAAGATCAGTTCTGTGATAAAAACTTTTATTACATTAAACTGGGATGCGTTTCAGACTAACAAAGTGGTGCCTGAAGCTGTAAACAATAAGCCATTCTTTACTTAAACGTGTGGATATGATGTGAAAGAGGTAGCAAATCACAGTAATTTTATAAACAGGTAGATTGTAACACAATAGGCAGCTTCAGGTGTTTAAACATCAATATGTGTAATGATATTAATGTTATGGATACCTTTATTCATTCTGAAACTAGTGTAAAAATAAACCTTTAGTGGAACTGCCAGTCGTAATACTAAATTCTGTTGTAGTCAGTGTTTCAAACTTTGTCTATTTAAAACAGCACAACCTTCACATACATACTTGAGTCGTACAAATGACATTATGAGCACAATATGATCAATGGAATGTGAAACAAATAAGAGGTTTACGTTTCAAATTTTAAAGTGGTGAAGATGAAGTGTTTTGCAAATGTAACAAATGAAGCATTGATAACAGAGAATGCTGAATTATATCCATTTTTGTTATTGTTTGTCTAATTGGATACTTCACTATTTAAAATGGTTCGGGCAATGTGGCTAGCAGTGAATATGATGACCTTGTCTGTTTGAAAGCCTACGTTTCTTTGAAAAACATTTTATATTTCACTCAGCAATCTACCAAGAAGTTTTCTTCGCTCTACGTTATCCAGCATTTTCACCTTATAAGAAAAAAGGACTTCAGAATAAAAACCTAACTAAAGATGCCTATAGCAGCATCACTTGTGTTTTTTTTTAGGAAGTTATCAGCACAATGAACAGTAGTAAGTGCATGATTTTCATGCAGCCAATACTGCAGCTATAACAAATAAAAATCATTTATTTATTTTCTCACAAAATGTAATCATATAACGCCAAAAATGGTTAATATGGTTTACAGTCTGCAACATGTTTTGGTAGCAGATCATGTATTGGAAATGGTTCTGCCATAATGCTCTTTCTTAATCTTTTGAAAATACTGATAAATAAGCTACACAATTACTAAAGCTGTTTTTTTTTTTTTTTTTGAAACACCAAAATCACAAATGCAAATATATCTTAGAAAAGTTACTTTAAATCTATTTTGCCTTGATAAAGTTACATTCATTGATGTAATTTGACAAAGTGATGTAGATCTATTCTGCTGAAAAGTTGTGCATCCCATGACTTATGCAAGTGACCTGTTTTTATTTAGTAAAGATGGCTTAAAATGTTCAGATTACATTAGAAGTGCTTATACGTTAGTAACAAAGTAGGAACAAGCAGAATGATATTGCTGCAAACAATGAACTGGCCCATCTTTCAAACTAATGTCCATCATATTTGACTTTTATGTTTTATTTTTGTTTTAAGCAGGTCTATATTATCAGACTGAACATTTAGTTTGTTGAATACCTAAACATCAAACTGGTACTATCGAAAACCAAAAACCGCAAATGGCTGAATTCCCTTGGTCATAAAAAAAAAAAAAAAAACAACTTTTAAACCCAAATGAAGTGGGGGAGGTTGACCCTGACACCCCCAGATGTGGGGTGTTGTGCCCCCACACCCCCCCAACTAAATATACCAACTCCGAGATCACTCTACATTGGACAAAAGGGCAAAATCCGCATAACGGACAAGGAAATTCTTTCTCTGTGTGAAAGTGGATGTTTGTGGTTTTTGGCTTTCCATATTGCCAGTTCGTTGTTTATGTATTCGACAACCTAAACATTTGATCTGGTAATATAGACCTGTTTTAAGCAGAGCATTGAAATAACTACTTGCCACAATACTTAAGTGCTGCAGAAAAATGTATAACCCAGTTTGAAACTGTCAAACAGCTGGTTTAAATATGCAGTACTATGAAAATGCTGGTATTGTGATAATTACAATACAAACTAAACAGCAATTAGGATTAATACTGGTTTACTCGTATGCTGTTACTTCAGTGCATTATGTGCTTTTCTGTTCATTATCCCTTTGGTTTATGCAGCCTAATTAGTTTCAATTGATTAAGGCACCTACAATTGCACTCATAAGGATTCTTATTTGAGGCATTAGAGTGCTTTGTGTTTTCATAAAATAAATTAAATTTGCAAGAGTGAAAATGTTATGTGCCCATTGGTGAGTATATCATCTATGCATCCAAAGGTGCATGTGTTCTTCTTTAGATTGCTTTCTTATATTGGTTACAAAAGGCTACAACAAAAGACTGCAAAATATTTGTATATGCTGCGGTTTTAGACTATTATAAATTTTGATAGATTGACTATTCCTAGTCTGAAAGATTTTTGTTTCTGAATTTTCTTGTTCATAGGTTCGCTTGTGGACCATTTTAAGTTTAGCCAGTGTCCCTTTTTGTGCTCAAAATAACCTATCCCATTTGGTTATAGATTGGCCTTACTAATCCCATGGTCAGTAATCATACATTACCCTTAATAAGTATAACTGGGATCATACCATAGATAATTTGAAGGTACCCATGCTTGGGATAAAGCATTTGGGAGCTGCATTTGTTCATTAGTAGTACAGGGGGCAGTCCAGGGATAAATGTTCTTTTTCCTATCCATAGAGCTATGCTGTGCTTGAATATGGACAGGATGAACTTTGTTTTATGTGGATAGGGAGTTTGTCCAACAGTAGCAGTATCCTCTCCAAGATATACTTTCCCTTCAAACTATTGCGTTGATGTTGCAGAAGAGGTTTAGATCCCTAGACTGTGTATTTCTGATGCCATTTGTCTTGCTGATGTGCAGTTAATCCACTAATAATGGGTCAGAGGATGGCTTGTATTCCGCAGACAGATCACCTCTTAACAGTCTATAGGATACCGAGTAGAGTGACAGGGCTTTGAGTCAGTCCACATAGCACAATTGTTTTGGCCTTACAGCCTTTCAGAAAGGTATCCCTGTAGGCGTTTGAGTTGTTTTATGTATGTAGACAGATACATGCCAAAGGGGGCATTATATTCAGTGATTTGGCTTATGAGGACTGAGTAAAGGGGACAATTACATTCCTCAATCTAAACAAAATCCTGTGCAATTCAGAAGGACTTTCTTACAACAATAGACACATGTTGGTCAAAAGTTAGGTCAATGGCATTACAAAACAGTCTTGGCAAATACTGCATATGTGACTGCTACAGCTGTTCTGAATAAGGATTTGGGTCTAGATGTGTTTGCTGGCTGGACAGGTTGAAAAGGAGTGGGAACAGGCAATGTCTGGGCAACCAAGACTGTGACATGACTGCTACCTTCCAACTCATTTTCTCATGTGCACCAGTTTTTTTGCACTTCTGTTGTGTAGTCTTACACATTAGACAACCTCCAAAGCATTTCACTGTTTCCATGCATTGCAAAAATACGACAGAAAATAACATTTACTCAGGACTTCCTTATCTACATAGTCTAGTGCTTTGTGCAAATGAAGAGTTTAGCTCGGTATCAGACACACATTACTTACTGGGAGAAGTGGGGTATAATTAAGGTGTATTTACTTTTTGGAGGGTGTACAGACATGCTTGGAAAGGAAATCATTTCATAATAAAATATGTCTGTTAGAAGTGTGTGCAAGTATGGGGTTTCAGTTTAAAACCTTTCTGGGAAAATTGCTACCAATTGGGATAATATCAGCCTGTTTTTCCTTAGACTATGTCATGAGGGGAGTAGACTGAATTTGTATCAGCCTTTTTTTTATTTTTGTAGGGGTTTGTACTTTGTTAAGAACAAGGCTCCTATGTGATCATCAGTGATACCAGGTTCTGCTTCACTAATGACTAAACTACGAGGTGAATGGTGGGATATAATTAAAATAAATAATGAGTGGGATATAATTAAAATAAATAATGAGTGGGATATAATTTATTTTATTTATTTATTTATTTTACATTTGTTGACCGGGATAGCCCGACTGGATACATGTCCATTTTCAGCGGAGGCCCGGGGAGAAAAGCTCCAACATAGTCACAGAGACAAATAGTTACATATTAGTGTTTAAGATAGAAAAGAATAAAAAGCAATTTACATACTACATACTACACATGCTACCTTGTTCTAACAGACACAACTTACAACAGTTCAATATACAGATCTTTAAAAACATGCTAGTGAATTTATTAAGACAGATTATAGATTACAGTTTGGCTAATGTACAATGAACAAGCTTTTTGATTACATATCCCCACTCTAGGTTGTCCTTTTGGGTTTAGATTTACTTGAGAAGTAGTATGGCCTTGGTTTAACGAAGAGGAGCTAGTCTGGGTTTGAGCATGGACAAAGCTAATGCGACTTAAAATGGAGTTTTAGACTCTTTTTGAATTGAACTGGGGAAGTAATAAGCATGAGGTTGTTGGGGAGGGAGTTCCATAGCTTTCCAGTGGTGTTGGCGAACAGAGCATCACCGCCTATGTTGTTGGATTTGAGTGTTTGGACAAGGAGTCTGTTTGATGAGCGAAGGCAGCTTAGATTGGTGTAAGGAATTATTATATTTTTCAGTGCAGGGGTGTTATCAGGTTGTTTAAGAATTTTAAAAGCTTCTATGAGTTGGTTCATCTTGAGAAGATTTGGGAGTTCTATCCAGCCAAGTTTTTTCAGGTTAGAACAGTGGTGTGTTCTATAGGGCAAACCAGTTACAAATCTGGCAGTATGATTATAACAACATGAGAATTTGTTCAGGTCAGATTTGTTAAGGTTAGTAAGCATGGGAGAGGCATATAGAAAGGTAGAGAGAAGGTGTGAGCGGGCAGTGGCCACTTTGGCCATAGGGGTTTGAAAGTTCTTTATCCTGTATAAGGACCCAAGTTTCTTGTTTACGGACTTAATGGTTTGGTTGATATGCATATCAAATCTAAGTCTGTTGTCAATGATAACTCCTAGTAGCTTTGTGTAGGAGTCTGGGGAGATGATGGTACCATTATTGGATTGTATAGTAAAATGTGTAGGAGGGGATGTATTCGTTGGGTAGAAGAGAAGTAGTTTGGTTTTGTTTGGGTTTAAGATCAGATGATGATCTGAGAGCCAGTTTTCGACTGTAGTAAAACAGAGCTGGGTGGCAGCTTGTAGGTTTGGTAGAGAGTCATCGGAACATATTAGAGTTGAGTCATCTGCATACTGAATACAGGTGGCTTCGGGGATGACTGTATGGAGGTAATTTATAAAGACTGAAAAAAGAAGAGGTCCTAATATGGAGCCTTGAGGAACTCCTATGTTGTTTGGTAGCAGGTGAGAGAGCTTATTTTGCCACAGAACTGGTTGTTGTCTACCCGAAAGGTAGGCATGAAACCATTTAAGGACTGTATTGCCTAGGTACAGGGTTTTCAGAGTGTGGAGAAGTAGCTGGTGGTTCACCATGTCAAAGGCTTTCGACAGGTCCAGAAACAGAGCTGAGGATATTTTTTTGTTATTCCGGTTTTGGTTGATTTTATTGGTAAAAGAGAGGAGGGCGGTGGTCGTGCAGTGATCAGGTCTGAATCCATGTTGAGAGTTGGTCAGTAGTTTATTCTGGGTGAGATAGTGCATAATTTGTTTGTGGACACACCTTTCCATAATTTTGGCAAGTGGTGACAGTATGGCTATTGGCCTATAGTTCGATAGTTCTGTGGATGAGCTACCTTTATGGAGTGGAATGACATAGGATATTTTCCATATTGAGGGGATTGTGGCCTCGGTTATGGTTTTATTGATTAGGATCGAGATAGGATAGGCTATGGCATCTGCAGCTATTTGTAGATATTCAGCTGGGAGTAGGACTGCAGAAAGGGTAGTTGGTTTTAGCTTCTTCAGTAGGGATCTGATAAAGGATGTAGAGATAGGCTGGAGGTTAAAGGAGGGTAGTGACTTGGGTACAGGATTTTTTAATACAGAGGAGGGGGGAGGTAGTTGGTTGGCTAAGGACTGAATAGTCTCGGTAAAGAAAGTATTGAAGGTATTTGCTACTTCTTCTGGGCTTTTACCACTTAATGTCCCAGGGGTAGGAGTAGAGGATTTACCTGGATGGAGAAGATTATTAAAGTAAATAATGAAAAAGGCTCCAAAGAATAAATGGAAGAAGCCTATACAGCAGCTGACTCAGATTCAATTAGTGATCAGGATGCAGACTTTGAGGAATGGTGAGGCAGAGCCTGTGTATCTCTCTCAGTGGGGAGGGATTCCTACTCCTCTTAAAATCCAACTGGAGCCTAGAGCTAGATGGAGGCATCTGTCTTTAACAGGGTGGAACTATTGATATAGCACCACTTGCAAATCTAGGTGAATGACAAGACCTTATACTACCTTGCTGCACACTCACCCTTTGGCTCAATACAGAGACAAGCAAGAGAACAGTAGCTGTATAACAAAAAAAAAAACTGATATCTGCTTAAATAGTGGCTGCACAGTGACTGAATATCACCATATTAAATAAAGAATAGAATAATGTTTAGAGTTGCCCTAATAAACTAGAAGGTTAGCAGGTGCAGGGGGTCATAACTGGGTGAGGGAGAAGTAACTCTTTTGAACACCATATTACTTCTGCTAAGGAGACCAGACAGGTCCCACATATTCCTAAGAGGGTCTAACAGTAAATTAAAAGGGGCACAGTAACCTCCTTGTTTTAGGTTTGATGAACATCAGGGAATTTCCCACTAAACTCATGTAAAGTCCATGGCTCATATTAATAGACTTATCTGAAAGTCTACTGTTGAGGTGTCTGGCTGGATGACAACTTTATTAAGAATATTAACAACTAAGAATGGGAATATTCGCCTGATTATTCTCAGATATAAATATGTAGTATTTTATTCCTTTGTATTTGTTTTGTCAAACAAAAAACATACAATAAGCCTGACATAAAGCATAAACAGCAGTCATCATGTCATACAATGTTACGTAGCTATGAAGAAAAGGAAAACTTTAAATGCATCATGTAACCAAATCAAATAACATGAAGTGAAAGTCACCTTAAGCATGTAGGGAAACAGTACAACAGCAACAAATGGTAAAAACAAACTTGGTATGTATAACCTAGTAGAAATCAGAGGGTAAGTAAAGCCAAATAAATGAAACAAGACCAAGTCTCAATGGTCTTTAAGTAAGAATACAGCTGAAACCACATTGCAATTATTTTCATACATTGATCTGAAATGTTACCTCCTAGCAGACATGTTTGGTACTAAAACTACTGTCACTCAGAAAGGCAGCATAGTGAAATAAAATTTTTAGGTAACCAGGAGTAGAAAGGACCCATTTAGATGTCCATTCCGATGCAATACACAAATGCAGAATTAACACATACTCTTGTAAACAGAATCATATGTTTAACATGCTTACCCGTCCTTGAGTCAAGTGAAAACTAATGTAGCAAGTCATTAGGTACAGAGATATTAAAGACTAAGTGTTATGTTATCTGGCAATTACCAAGTCTTAATAACATATCTGCAGTCCTAGAACGTATGTTCACAGTCAGCCAAAGTCAGTGTGCATTCATCATATAGGTTAGTGAGATGCATCCCTTAGTTGTATTTTTCACAGGCATCTAAATCCCATCAAACACTTACTTTAACTGATGGTCAAGATGTTTTAGTTACAAGCATAGAGCTATGATTTGTGAGATCTGTGTCCTTACCTAATATAGGGTGACAGAATTTGGGCCCAGAAATGAAGAAATATGATTTCAGACTAGTTTGTGGGTCATGTAAATGTATAAACCAAAACACCAACTGTGCCCCACATTATGTATTCTATGAGGGCTGAGTTGTCGATCTTTATGGGTTAGGAAAAGGATAAGTGTCAAATGCCTGTCTCTGTGCAGGAACGCCACCACAGTGGTTCGTCACCTAATTCAATTTCTGTGTGTCCCCGTAGTAACACATCATTATTGAACACATTATGAGTTGGCCTAAATTAATTCCCTTTTTGAAAGACAGATGGCATGACTTAAATAAACATCAACATGATGAACTGCACTAGCCTATAGCTTTATGAGAAGTACTCCCTCATAAGCCTGCTTCTATTTGAGCTAGAAGGAAAAGTTATCATCTGAAGTATTTAAGCAAGAATGATGAGATATCAGCAAATGTCAATTACACCTTTCTCTCCTTGACATGTGCACAAGATATGAGAAGGGATTATATACCATTTCCCATCAAAATCAAATTGTATTCTATCATTTATTACTACTTATTATGGGAATGCAATGAAGAAGACAAACTATATTAGCACTGAACATCTTCAGGCAAAGATAGATATTCACTCTTCTGGATGGGCACAGTGACAAAAAGATATTCTCAGAAAGACTTTAAGTTTATTTCAAATTTCTGATGACCTGATGGTCAGGGAATGTTAGCCACATGACTTGTCATGTTGCACCATGAGGTGCTCTATGGCATTAAGGCAGACATCCAGCTGCAACTGCAATTCAGATGACACCAGCCTCTGTAACTGATACTGGAATTTAAATGGGAGACTCTTCCAGGCTACTTTCAGAAGAGTAGACTTTTCACCCTTCTGAGAAGTGGGTATGGAAACCACCAGGGATTCTTCCAGATCACCCACAGCAGGAAGAACTACATCCCTTGGAGATAGTCAGACCTGCTGACCATTGATGACCCAGCACCACTGGCATTGTCTGCCTTATGCTGATGTGACTACAACTGGATCTACATAAAGAAGAAAAAAAGATAAGACATCAGTGTAACATATGGTACATATCCAGTGGCTGTTACACAGTAGAATTCTACACATGGCATACATACCTCACTACCAGAAGAGTCATTGCCACTTTCTGTATCATCCTGCCATGTTTATCTCTTACTCCTCATCACTGTAAAAGAAAGTATGCACACCTCAGTCTACAGCTACATTTTATATTGGATCATCAGACAGGGTTCATTTAACTGCAGTGTGCTGCACAGTATTAGCCAGTGGTGCATTCTGATAGAGTTCATTTAACTGCAGTGTGCTGCGCTGCATAACCCAGTGGTGCATTTAGACATGATTTATTTAACTGCAGTGTACTGCACTGTATGAACCAGTGGTGCACTGAGACTGTGTTGCACTGCATGAGCTAGTAGTGGATTCAGAGTTCATTTAACCAGTTGTGCATTCAGACAGGGTTCATTTAATTGTAGTGCACTGCACTGCATGAACCAGTGGTGCATTCAGACAGGGTTCATTTAACTGCAGTGTGCTGCACTGTATTAGCCAGTGGTGGATTCAGAGTTCATTTAACTACAGTGTGCTGCACTGCATGGGCCAGTGATGCATTCAGACAGGGTTTATTTAACTGCAGTGCACTGTACTGTATGAACCAGTGGTGCATTCTGACAGGGTTCATTTAACTACAGTGTGCTGCACTGTATGTGCCAGTGATGCATTCAGATAGGGTTCTTTTAACTGCAGTATACTGCACTGTATGAGCCAGTGGTGCATTCAGACTGGGTTCATTTAACTGCACTGTATGAGCCAGTGGTGCATTCAGACAGGATTCATTTAACAGCAGTGTGTGGCACTTTTTGAGCCAGTGGTGCATTGAAACAGGGTTCATTTAACTGCAGTGTGCAGCACTGTATCAGCCAGTTGTGCATTCAGACAAGGTTCATTTAACTGCAGTGTGCTGCCCTGTATTAGCCAGTGGTGCATTCAGACAGAGTTTATTTAACTGCAGTGTGCTGCACTGTGTGAATCAGTGGTGCATTCAGACAGGGTTCATTTAACTGCAGTGCACTGCATTGTATGAACCAGTGGTGCATTGAGTCAGGGTTCATTTAGCTGAAGTGTGCTGCACTGCATGAGCCAGTGGTGCATACAGACAGGGTTCATTTAACTGCACTGTGCTGCACTGTATGAACCAGTGGTGCATTCAGACAGGGTTCATTTAAGTGCAGTCTGCTGCACTGTATTAGCCAGTGGTGCATTCAGACAGGGTTTGTGCATTCAGATAGGGTTAATTTAACTGCAGTGTGCTGCACTGTATAAGACAGTGGTGCATTTGGACAGGGTTAATTTAGCTGTAGTGCGCTGCATTGTATGAACCAGTGGTGCATTCAGACAGGGTTCATTTAACTGCAGTGAACTGCACTGTATGAGCCAGTGGTGCATTCAGACAGGGTTCATTTAACTGCACTGTATGAGCCAGTGATGCATTCAGACAGAGCTCATTTAACAGCAGTGTGCGGCACCTTTTGAGCCAATGGTACATTGAAACAGGGTTCATTTAACTGCAGTTGTGCTGCACTATCAGCCAGGTGTGCATTCAGACAGGGTTCATTTAACTGCAGTATGCTGCACTGTATTAGTCAGTGGTGCATTCAGAGTTCATTTAACTGCAGTGTGTTGCACTGCATGAGCCAGTGGTGCATTCAGACAGGGTTCATTTAGCTGCAGTGGGCTGCACTGTATGAGCCAGTGGTGCATTCAGACAGGGTTCATTTAACTACACTGTATGAGCCAGTGTTGCATTTAGACAGGGTTCATTTAACAGCAGTGTGCAGCACTTTCTGAGCCATTGGAGCATTGAAACAGGGTTCATTTAACTGCAGTGTGCTACACTGTATGAGCCAGTGATGCATTCAGACAGGGTTCATTTAACTGCAGTGTGCTGCACTGTATCCACCAGTGGTGCATTCAGACAGGATTAGTGGTGCATTTTTGGAGAATTTTTTTCTTTTCTGTTGTATTATCATGGTATATATATATATATATATATATATATATATATATATATATATATATCGGGGTATGTGTGGGCCAAGCCCACAACATGGGGTGCAAAGGACCTTGCCTCCTTCAAACAAAATGTGTGTTAGTGACTTCAATTACACTTTTTGGAAGAACATTATTTCAAGCAAATGTGGCAAAGCCATTAATACAATTAGAAGAGGGAAAAATGCTTCCACATCCATGTAAATCTTTCTTTCTCTCTCTCTCTCTCTCTCTACTTTAACTTGATCTCCCACAGTGCCAACCTGTGTTGTTGAACTAATGTCAGCACTGCTCACCAAAATAGGTTATGCCAGTGACATCATTCACCAAGCTTTGCTAGCACCCAATGTGCATGAAGAGCCATCAAACCTCCCCAGCAGGTGTTCAGAAAAATGCCTGCGGATGAATACCCATGGAAACACAGGACTCAAAAAACAATGGCCATGTTAAGCATTAGATCCATGTAAGTTCATAAATGTATATTAGGCCAACAGCCACTAGAGCCCTTATAATTCTAGCCATGCAACCCAAATGTGAGCAAGAAATTTGATTTATATAGGGGTGATTTATTGACTGCTTCTTGTCCATCAGAGACATAGGCACCATACTGAGGGTGAATTTCCAATTATCCATCCATTGGTACAAGTTGCACTTAAATAAGGAAAGGGAGGAACTCTGCTTCACAAGGATGGGGAGTTTATTCCAAAGAATGGGAATTCTCTGAGAAACATATCCGTTTCTCCAAGATTTCCTATTTCATAAGCAAAATGTAGGTCTTTTAATGTAATAGTTCTGATGGCTCATCGAAAAAAAAGATCCAGAGATACCTAGTATGCCAGGCAATGATCACCTCTCAGAAGTCTATATGATACCAAGTAAAGAGACAGAGCTTTGGTCAGTATAGGACATTGTGTAAAGAACCTTTGTGAAGAGAGCTTTTATCTTTATGGAAACGACCCTTCCTGATTTTTGGCATATTTTTTTTTTCCTTTTGCTGTATATCCTGTTTAATTCAGGATGAGACTAGGGTAGTTTATATCAGGGGCTAGTCCTGGGCTTTCTTCTGGTAAGCACAGCAGCCTCTATGTAGCCACTGACATGGATGTACAGAGTTCTTCAGAGCAATTCAGCATAGACTGCTGTGTTCTTGATGTCTGGAGGGGTACTGAATTCTGACAAACCATCACTTAATAAAATGTAGTTTGCCTTGGAATAGTTCCTAACATTTACGGGTTTTAATAGGATTATAAAGTTGATTTTGATTTACAATGAGGCAGCTTTAGGGTTGGACCTTACCAGAGAGGACAAGACATTGGGGGTGCAGCATTTTCTCAAATTTGTGAGCACAACGTCCAGTATGTCTAGCATCTAGTGGGTGTATTCATTATTTGGTCAAGGTGTTTGTATTTACAAAGTCCAGGAATCTTTGTGACTGCAGATTTGAGGCCATGTAGGATTCTGAATCTATAGAGAGGTAATTATAGTCCCCCATGAGTAAGATATCATATTGGATGGTAAGTATCTTCAGTAGGTCCAATTATACAATATGAACATCTTGGACATTGAGGGTGACCTCTAGCTGGCTAGGATATGGTACTCCAGCATATCATTCTTTTTGATCCCCCTAGAGGTATGCTTGTTACTGATGTATATTGAGACACCTCCACATTTAGCCCTTGTCCATGCAGCTATTGGTCTAAAAGATGGAAGGCACTGAAACCTTGTACCACTGGGGTACACTCTGCTGCTTTAAACCATGTCTTGATAACTGCACAGATGTCTACATTCTCAAGTGTGAGGAGGGCTTGGTGGGGGTGTAGTTTTTAATTTAGGCTCCTGGCATTGAGCAGTAACACCTTGAGGTTCAGTTGAGTTCATTTTTCTACAGTGGCAGGTTTGTCAATTTGGCATTGGCTAAAAAAAGGCAATATGTGGTTGGATAAAGCTTTAGCCTGTATTTGAAAGCCTAAGGAGGAAAGATGCAGAAGGTCCTTGGCAAAGCAACATGGTCTGTTAGTCAGGTCCTCCCAAGCTGACAAATATTGGATCCCTTTAAAATGACACCAAAAAGACAGCCAGTTGCTAAAAGCAATCATTTTTTTGCACATATGTTGGTATCATCCTTAGTGATTGTAATATGCTGCTCATTCCTAGTTTCATATCAGCCTGTGACACACAGTCTAAAAGGTCCATGATGTCCCTTTTCTTATAGTGCAGGGAGGTACATCTCAGGTCATTTATACCTACACGGACTATGATGAAATCATACTGGTACCTGTGGCATTAATGCCTTAAGTGCATGATTTGGTAGATTCTGGCTCCAGATACACAACTAACAGTTATCTCCTCCCTATTCAGCCTGGATACAGGGGCATTAGTATGTCTTACAATGGATTCCTATATAATGAGAGTCCTGGGAAGTATGTTTTCTTGCTTTAGGGGCTTAGTGTTTGGGGCTCCACTGAAACTGACAGAATACGTGGTGTAAGATATTTGTTCTGACTGCCATTGTATTAGCTGTGGCATAGCTTTGACACCAGGTGGTCTAGGTGATCATTGCTGTTTAGGAAGATTGCATTTAACCACATCAGCATACATTAGTCTATGTGTGTGCATCGTGTGCTATGTGAGGTGAGTGTTGTGTGCATTGTTTCAACAACCTGATGTGCATTTGTAGGAGAGAGTTTACTCTCCACTGTCGTTGTGTAAGCACACCGCTTGCATATTGTGTCTGTTTCTTTAAGGAATAAATGGTTGTCAGTAAACATGACACAATTGCTACATTGTCTGAGGACACCCACATCCAACAAACTGACTACAGTGAAGTTAGAAAATTGCATATCCATACTGTTCAGGTGAGCTACATGGGGGTTTGTGTATCGGGTTTAGAAGTCTATTAAGGGTGCTTTTTTGGTGCAGACTAATAAGGGTGCTTTATTGGGGTAGATTATTCTGAACAGTATTACATTCTACTAACTTGTTTACATATTACTGACTTCTACTAAATCTGTAGGTATTGCAACTCGATGCAAAATTAGCTGCTTTAAGTTTATCAATGAGCAAGGAATTTGCTCTATATTGCTGCTTTATGGGGTACAGTTTTGTGGACCATTTTACAGGGAAAATTTGTTTTCTAGATGTTTGCTACTGTACAGGGCACAGCTAACCCATGCAAATGCTCAAAATTTATAACAGCACAGAAAAAACAGAAAACTAACTAATGAGCCCTCTGCCAAATAAAATAACTACAGTATGAGCCGTTATGCATATTGCCTAACTCAGATAAACCCGACAAAGTCCTCCTGCCACAAGATAAATAAACCCAGTCCTCCTAATATAAAAACACAGTAGAAGAAACCCACAAGTGCAATGCTACCACAAACCAATCAATCAGTTTGTTGGAAATCACTTACAACACTAGCAATGGTAGGAAGACCAATTTCTTTTTTTTATAAAAATTTCACTGAAATGCTCGCATAAAAGCAGGAAACAGTAGTGATCACTCAAAATAACTTAAGCACATGCGGTCTAGCAATCAAAGGTACTTTACCTTTGCCTGGATGGCACTGGATACACTTAAAAATACTTCTGGAATGCAGGCTAGGATGCCAAGCTTTGATGAGCTCTAGGAAAATGACCAGGAGGATATACGTAGTAAAGAAAGTTTACTCAAGAGTAGTACTGGTTTGCTGGGTGGGCAGTCAGTATTATGGATCTATGGAAAACAATAGGTGGGAAGAATAGATAAATAGCTTGTCAACAGACAATAGCAATGAAAGAGGGGAGGGAGGGACTTTGGAAAACAGATTACCATAATGTGTGGAGGCCAAAGACACAGCCTTTTAAAACCACTGCAGCAAAAGGGTGGGAGGGTTGTCCAACTTCATGAGAATAAAATTGTTCATAATAAAACAATCAGTAAATGTCATCTGAAAGTAATCACATGTAGTAGTCAATCAATCAGTCATTCAATCGATTCATTTCCTTTGTTGTACAAAATAATCCTGATAAAAATGACATTATTTAAACCCGGATTTTCTGCAGCATTCCACTTAAGTTGCTTTTCTTTTTCTCACTTTTATCTGCAACAATTGCTCCATCCAGAAAGGCAAATCCAGTTTTAACAAGCAAGACTGTTTATAGAAAGTGATTGCAAACAAATCTCACTTTCGACACAGGAACCAATTGTGAAAACATAGTAAATATCAAAAAACAGCAAAGGTTCCAAGCATGGCTTAGCTCAAATTATTTAATTGGTACAGAAAATATACAGGGTAAGCGCTATCACAGACCAAAGCTCCACTTCATCAGACCATAATAGAGCTTGTCAGCAGTTACTCAACATTTAAACCTGTTTCATCCAATACAAATCAAGCTTGAAAGTGATGTAATAATATAGCAATAACCCATGCCTGGGTGTGGGTAATGCTGGATTTACCCACGGTTGGTGTGGTTTGGTCACGAGGGCGAAGCCCGAGTGGCCAAACAAAGCCAACTGTGGGTAAATCCAGCATTACCCACACCCAGAAGTGGGTTATTGCTATTATACAATGACAATATTTAAGAAAAAAAATAATTACTTTTCTTAAATAATGGCATTGTATAATGCCTTCTTGCTTCCCTTCCGCAGCTGTCTGGTATTCTGTGGCAGTTCTGATGTACTGTGCATGCGTATGCCTACACAGTACATCAGAGCTGTGGGCAAAAGCAACGGAGAAAGCAAGATCTCCATTGCTTTTTGCAAACTGTTTTGCTATGTTAAATGGGTTTAACACAGTGAGACAGCTTTAAAAAAAGCAACGGAGATCTCCATTGCTTTTTGTAAAGCTGTCTCGCTATGTTAAACCCATTTAACATAGTGAGACAGTTTTGAAAAAAAGCAACGGAGAAAGCAAGATCTCTGTTGCTTTTTACAAACTGTCTCGCTATATTAAAGGAGCTTAACATAGCGAGACAGCTTTAAAAAAAAGCAACGGAGATCTTGCGTTCTTCGTTGCTGTTAAAAAAAAGAGTTATAGTAATGGAAAAAGTCCGGGCAACCAGACCTTTTCCCATTACTATAACTCTGATTTACAACGTGCATGCTGACCAATCAGCATGCACGTTGTTGAATATTAATCGGGAGTTGTATAATTAGCATTAATAAATACAAATGTACAAAAAACATATATATAAAACTTGTGGTTACTGATATGCTTGGACTGATAGACGAGAATAAATATAACCATCTCATTTATAAAAAAGCTTGCTTACATATTTAGTTAAAAACTCAAAAGTCCTAATAAAAAACCTAAATAAAAAGTGTTTAACTATAAAGCATCTGATTCAACTTAATTAAAACCTACTAATGCTCTTTTCATAGCATACTGATGTCAATAAAATATCTGATTTAGCTATCCCAAACTTTTACTAACAAAAAATCAAAGGTATTACAGCTTACCAAATAAACATCTCATTTAGAGATACAATTCAAATGTTTATTACTCCTTACAGTTCTTCCATGACCAGATAGCATTATATATGGTTGTTCTTTAACAACTCTATGATAGTTACAGAAGCCACAAGTTACAGCATTGTTTCTCTTTTGAGATGTTACCACTTTCAAATTACTACCATTCTAACAACCTCTTCAAACTACTGTTATTTGGAATAACTCTGAATTACCTTTCAGGAAGTTCTATCTTTTGTAAATTACAGCAGGTGCTCTGTAGTTCACGGTTACCTGAGGAAAAAACAAAGCTAATCTGCAGGTTCACTTAAGAATCAAAATGGTAACACTGTGCACAGAAATCCTGGTTTGAACATATGGCACATGCATCAACAGCAGCAACAAGGCACTATCAAACCACTATACCACTGTTCCACAGAGCTATGGGTCCACAAAGCCTCTATGCATGAGCAAAATGGTCACATGTTTCAGCAGACCTAATAATGAACATATCTAATACCAGCTGGGCTGAATACAACATTGCAGGCCACTTGAGATTCAAAGACAGTGGAGCTAAATTAATGCTTTAGCATGACCACTATCCTAAATGGACATTATTAGTGAAATATGAAGCACAGGCACAATTTTGCATAGAAGTAGCTACAGACAAATATCAGAGGAGTACTGAACTTTACATTGTAGCTCAATGGAAGTGAATATACAAACATTGAAGGTGGAAAACTCAGTAAAAATACTGAAGGCATAAAACCCATCTAGTAATGTAATCAACACCTGTGATATGTATGAGGGGGACAAATGGCAAGACACTATGACAGACATGACAATCGACTGAAATGCACAGGCATAATAGAGTGTGCATACTACTACATAGGGCCAATATGCAGATGCAGAAAGGGGTGTAGGGAGTCCATGCCCACCACAGTGTACATGAGGTGAGGGTATAATGCAGTACAGAGATCTGTTAACCTGATGCCAAGATTTATATGTAGAGGGTATGATTTTAGGAATGTAATTGCTATCAATGAATGGGCTTCTCAACAAGAGAGGCATAAAATATTAGAATATCAGGATAGATCAGCTGGGGATACCTCTATTATCAGATTCCCTACTACATTTGGTTGGAATACTAGACATTTGAGACAAATTATTGATAAATATTGGGATATATTGTGGACAGATTACAAACTATCAGAAACACTTACTACAAGATGTATGTTCTCATATCAAAGGGGCAAAACACTTGGATCTTATTTTAGTCATTATCCATTTGTCAAACTACATTGACTGGCAATAAAGCAGTATGATGCTACCTATGTGAACACTGTAAGTATGTTTTGAAATCAAAACAATTTTCTAACAAACATACTTCTCAGGTATGTAACATAAACTTTTTTTAGCAATTGTACTGGGTTATCTATCTGGCTACTTGTTCTTGTGCTACATTCTATATTGGCCAAACATCACGTACTTTAAGAATCCATACATCAGGACATTTAAGTGATATTAGAAACAGAAGGCAATCTAATGCCCTATATAAACATTCCCTTAAACACTCTACAGTTGAATTCAGATTTCTTGTTATTGATAAAATCGAAGGGGGTAGAAGAAATAAGATAGGATTACATAGTTTACTAAACAAAAAAGAAAAATGTTGGATCATTAAATTAGGGGCGCTATTCAGCCCTGGTTTAAATGAATATTTGTGAATTAGCCAATCAGAATATTCCTGTGTGTATTTGTATCTTCAACAGAGTATGGTATGTGTATTCTTCCCACTGAGGAAGGCAGGCTTACTGCTGAAATCGGTTTGGGTTTTGACTGGTTTTGACTAGACTGGATGGTGCATTGTTTATTTTTGGAATAAAGTAATATTCCACATTTGAGTGCTGGCCTTCCTTTTTTCATTTTGGTATCTACTAGTATGGCCATTGCACCTGCCCTACTTGCGGATTCATTGCAGGACTGCTAAGAGAATCAATGACCATAGGTGGATGACTTCCAAAGACTGCTTGATGAGCTCAGTCACTGAAATATGTCAACCACAGGTGTACAGGCACTGCAGTGGGTCACTGAGAGAAGCAACAATTGAAAAAGTTAAGCATCCCAGTGTATGAGGTCTTACTGCAGGCTATCCACATGCAGTCCAGGTGCATCCTGGCCAAAGATACTTGTGTTCCAGAAAGTGGCTTTGCATAATGACATGCAACATCTGTACACTGACATGAAGCATAAGGACAGTGAGCTGCTGTTGTTATTCAGTCGATACTAGCAAATTTGGACTCCATGAGTACTTTAATAAGGCAAAGTACCCTCTTATCTTTCCCTCCAGACCCTGGAAAGTGTAGACATTAGGAGGGTCCAGAAGTGAAGTGGCTGGGCACATGCCCCATCTACATATGCTACAGAAACAACTGCTGAAATAATTTTCACTATCAGCTATAATCAGACAGATTGCCACACCCAGGCACTGGTGGTCTCATGGTTATGGGTGGTGACATTTTTTGGGATCAAAACCTGGAAACCCTCAGCAGATTGCTCATGAACATTACTTAGTTTTATACCTCAGATATCAGTTGTGGGCACATGTGGCATCACTCTTGTTTATGGTCATTGTGCAGGTCATGGATGCTGACGTTTCGCTGGCTCCCAACATGGGACACCCCATCAGGGTGTGCACACTTGATTCTGTAGTTCTACATCTTTCATGCCACAAACCATATCAATCTCTTAGACTACAGAACACTAGTGTGAACATACTCATTGGTGTGGCAGCTCAACCCCAACAATGGAGAATGTAATTCCTAACTCTTCAGAACCTTTTTTCATAGTAGGTGGCTTATAAATTCACCTCATATGACCCCCATCCCATATGACAGTGTTTCTGTCATCTATCACTGTGTCCCCATGAGCTGTGCAAGACATTATGACTATGAACTGCCCACCTTCTAACCTGCTGTGGCACATTTAGTACTGAAGTACAACATGGCTAGTCCATGCATTTCCTTACATAGCCTGAATATGATAATGCATGCATCATTTTGTCCTGCATTGCCTTTGTCAAAGTCCATAGTTGTTAACCAGTTGCTGTTGCTTCTCCACTGCCAGAATGTACAACACAAGCCTCCACCACTCTTGTGATACCTCCACTGTCTCTTCATCCTCAAACTCTCCAGCCTAATCTTCCATTGCTGACTCTGCCACTGCACTGGAACCTTTTGTAATATTTCCCTCTTAGTATAGTGTACTGCATTGTGCCATAACATGCAAATAATACACAACAAAGATGGTGTACATACTAAGTCCCCCACTCAATGTACTATAGTAGAGGAAGCAACCCTTCAGTTTTTCAAAACAATCTTCAGCAGTGTTGCATATTCCTGTATGGGCACAATCATTGCCATGTTCTGGAGTCTGCAGGTGGGGGTCATTATCTATGGCTCCAAAACATATTCAGCATCACCTGAAGCACATAAAAGTCACACCATTACACATGACAGTCTCACTGCTTGTCCATATACTGCTTTATGTAATCAACTTACTTATGTACCTACCAACATGAAGACCTTATCGGAAATGCCCCCACATGATCCTTGTCCATATACTGCTTTATGTAATCAACTTAATTATGTACCTACCAACATGAAGACCATATCGGAAATGACCCCCCACACTGCATGATCCTGTAGTACAGGTCAGACATATGTAGAAATCATGGTAACTGCCAGAGTTGTATTTGGACACATTATAAATAATGCCCTTGGTATTACACACCCTTGGCAACTGAGGGAGTGAGATCCTTTCCCATTGCTGCATCTCTGTCTCTGTGGTTCAAATGTGGACTTAATGGCTATTTGTGTGCAATCTGTGACTCATATGACTTAGTGAAATGGCTATGGTATAAAATGGACAAAGAGGGGTGGATTCTTCATCTGCAATCCTGGGGAGCCAGACATTTTCCATATGCTACAGCATAACAAGGAGGCATAGGACACTCAAGCTGGTCTAATGTCTCCTCTGCTGCTCATTAAAAGGGCCCTGTACCTAAAATGCTTAATGCTACACTTATCTTTGTCTGCACTGGGACAGGCATTCCATGCCTCCATCTTGATTCTTCTTTTGCATGACACAGTTTAACTAGCTCTCATATGCTCCCGTTGTCCATTTGGTATCATTCCAGTATCTGCTTCTCCCCAAGTTGCTGTCCCTACCTTTTGTTATGGGATGGATGAGTGCGATGTACAGCATTACAGGCACTGGCTCTGATGCTGGCCATTAATTTATGTTGTTCTGCTACATCCAATGATCCTCGTAATATATTCGTAGTGTGCACATAACTCTCTAATGATCAGAATAGACTTTAGTGGGGCTCGTTACAAATTTGTCAATATAATACATCTCACATCATATCTAAGTTTATCATGTCATCTCTAATATTCCCCTTCCTATCATCCAGTTGCACCACCTGTCTCTCCACTCCCAGTACAGTTAGCAATCCCGCTGTATTTTGTGTGACAGTAATCCTTTCTCAGGTGTCACAAACTCATAGTTTCATCATTTTTACTTCTCCGATATACTGACCTGTGATCAGAAATCACTAGAAGCTGAAGAACACTGAACCTAAATTCCTCACTGCTGATGGTAATGCTACAACCAGTAGTTTTTTTTCCTCAAGTAGTTAGATCTAGTAATCACCTAATTTAAAACTAAACTTTTAAAAATGTACATCATAAATGCCTTGAGCACAACACAGCCTACAGTTCTATTTTGATAACAAAATCAAGCACCTTCATCTTTCCTTGCCCCAACACCCATACCATCTGATCTACAGTCCAGATAACTATTGCGTTATATCAGTTCGTAAGATGATAACTACTATAAATTCCTACAACAGTACACCCAGGCATATTCAAGCACTGTTTTATTCAACCTTGTTTTAAATTACAGAATTGTTTTAATTACTTTCTTTTCAGAGTGTCTTTTAAGACTGACATTTGCAATATTGAAAAGTTAGGCTCTTAAGAAACATACTCTACCTGGGTTGAGCAACGCCATTTTCTAGAAGTCTTCTGTTCAAACTGCAAAAGCTCAGCTTTGGAGATAATATGATACTTTGATTCAGAAATTACTTGAAAGATAGGCCTTATAAAATCTACTCTTTTTCAGAAAAAGGAACACATCACTGGAGTCCCCAAGGCTCTCTCCTAGGACCTTTTCTTTCTTTGATATTTATCAGTCATATAACACTAGAACTTCTGAACCAAAAACTAATTATATATGCAGATGTTATCCTATTACTCAAAGTTAGCAAAACCCACCAAATAAAACAAATTGATTTACAAACAAAATTTACTAACCTCCATACATGGTTAAACATAAATAAAGTCTTAACAGCGGTAAGACAAATATAATGATTTTCTTTGCAGTCCAGAAATCCTCATTTCTACCTCTGTTAACCATTAAGAATACTAAAGATAGTTCCATCCCTAATGTAAACTAACAAAAGTATGAATATGTTACATTAGACCCTCTAGTAAACTTTAATACACATATAGAGAATGCAGCCAGTAAGATAATGACACAAATAAAATTATGAGATCATATCTCTCACCTTCTTATCCCAAATTCAGGTATGGCCAAAACCAAAAACATTTTATTTCAAAAGATTGACTAAGCAAAGTGGCTTTGCATAATGACATGCAACATCTGTACACTGACATGAAGCATAAGGACAGTGAGCTGCTGTTGTTATTCAGTCGATACTAGCAAATTTGGACTCCATGAGTACTTTAATAAGGCAAAGTACCCTCTTATCTTTCCCTCCAGACCCTGGAAAGTGTAGACATTAGGAGGGTCCAGAAGTGAAGTGGCTGGGCACATGCCACATCTACATATGCTACAGAAACAACTGCTGAAATAATTTTCACTATCAGCTATAATCAGACAGATTGCCACACCCAGGCACTGGTGGTCTCATGGTTATGGGTGGTGACATTTTTTGGGATCAAAACCTGGAAACCCTCAGCAGATTGCTCATGAACATTACTTAGTTTTATACTTTAGATATCAGTTGTGGGCACATGTGGCATCACTCTTGTTTATGGTCATTGTGCAGGTCATGGATGCTGACGTTTCGCTGGCTCCCAACATGGGACACCCCATCAGGGTGTGCACACTTGATTCTGTAGTTCTACATCTTTCATGCCACAAACCATATCAATCTCTTAGACTACAGAACACTAGTGTGAACATACTCATTGGTGTGGCAGCTCAACCCCAACAATGGAGAATGTAATTCCTAACTCTTCAGAACCTTTTTTCATAGTAGGTGGCTTATAAATTCACCTCATATGACCCCCATCCCATATGACAGTGTTTCTGTCATCTATCACTGTGTCCCCATGAGCTGTGCAAGACATTATGACTATGAACTGCCCACCTTCTAACCTGCTGTGGCACATTTAGTACTGAAGTACAACATGGCTAGTCCATGCATTTCCTTACATAGCCTGAATATGATAATGCATGCATCATTTTGTCCTGCATTGCCTTTGTCAAAGTCCATAGTTGTTAACCAGTTGCTGTTGCTTCTCCACTGCCAGAATGTACAACACAAGCCTCCACCACTCTTGTGATACCTCCACTGTCTCTTCATCCTCAAACTCTCCAGCCTAATCTTCCATTGCTGACTCTGCCACTGCACTGGAACCTTTTGTAATATTTCCCTCTTAGTATAGTGTACTGCATTGTGCCATAACATGCAAATAATACACAACAAAGATGGTGTACATACTAAGTCCCCCACTCAATGTACTATAGTAGAGGAAGCAACCCTTCAGTTTTTCAAAACAATCTTCAGCAGTGTTGCATATTCCTGTATGGGCACAATCATTGCCATGTTCTGGGGTCTGCAGGTGGGGGTCATTATCTATGGCTCCAAAACATATTCAGCATCACCTGAAGCACATAAAAGTCACACCATTACACATGACAGTCTCACTGCTTGTCCATATACTGCTTTATGTAATCAACTTACTTATGTACCTACCAACATGAAGACCTTATCGGAAATGCCCCCCCCACATGATCCTTGTCCATATACTGCTTTATGTAATCAACTTAATTATGTACCTACCAACATGAAGACCATATCGGAAATGTCCCCCCTCCCTGCATGATCCTGTAGTACAGGTCAGACATATGTAGAAATCATGGTAACTGCCAGAGTTGTATTTGGACACATTATAAATAATGCCCTTGGTATTACACACCCTTGGCAACTGAGGGAGTGAGATCCTTTCCCATTGCTGCATCTCTGTCTCTGTGGTTCAAATGTGGACTTAATGGCTATTTGTGTGCAATCTGTGACTCATATGACTTAGTGAAATGGCTATGGTATAAAATGGACAAAGAGGGGTGGATTCTTCATCTGCAATCCTGGGGAGCCAGACATTTTCCATATGCTACAGCATAACAAGGAGGCATAGGACACTCAAGCTGGTCTAATGTCTCCTCTGCTGCTCATTAAAAGGGCCCTGTACCTAAAATGCTTAATGCTACACTTATCTTTGTCTGCACTGGGACAGGCATTCCATGCCTCCATCTTGATTCTTCTTTTGCATGACACAGTTTAACTAGCTCTCATATGCTCCCGTTGTCCATTTGGTATCATTCCAGTATCTACTTCTCCCCAAGTTGCTGTCCCTACCTTTTGTTATGGGATGGATGAGTGCGATGTACAGCATTACAGGCACTGGCTCTGATGCTGGCCATTAATTTATGTTGTTCTGCTACATCCAATGATCCTCGTAATATATTCGTAGTGTGCACATAACTCTCTAATGATCAGAATAGACTTTAGTGGGGCTCGTTACAAATTTGTCAATATAATACATCTCACATCATATCTAAGTTTATCATGTCATCTCTAATATTCCCCTTCCTATCATCCAGTTGCACCACCTGTCTCTCTACTCCCAGTACAGTTAGCAATCCCGCTGTATTTTGTGTGACAGTAATCCTTTCTCAGGTGTCACAAACTCATAGTTTCATCATTTTTACTTCTCCGATATACTGACCTGTGATCAGAAATCACTAGAAGCTGAAGAACACTGAACCTAAATTCCTCACTGCTGATGTTAATGCTACAACCAGTAGTTTTTTTTCCTCAAGTAGTTAGATCTAGTAATCACCTAATTTAAAACTAAACTTTTAAAAATGTACATCATAAATGCCTTGAGCACAACACAGCCTACAGTTCTATTTTGATAACAAAATCAAGCACCTTCATCTTTCCTTGCCCCAAAACCCATACCATCTGATCTACAGTCCAGATAACTATTGCGTTATATCAGTTCGTAAGATGATAACTACTATAAATTCCTACAACAGTACACCCAGGCATATTCAAGCACTGTTTTATTCAACCTTGTTTTAAATTACAGAATTGTTTTAATTACTTTCTTTTCAGAGTGTCTTTTAAGACTGACATTTGCAATATTGAAATGTTAGGCTCTTAAGAAACATACTCTACCTGGGTTGAGCAACGCCATTTTCTAGAAGTCTTCTGTTCAAACTGCAAAAGCTCAGCTTTGGAGATAATATGATACTTTGATTCAGAAATTACTTGAAAGATAGGCCTTATAAAATCTACTCTTTTTCAGAAAAAGGAACACATCACTGGAGTCCCCCAAGGCTCTCTCCTAGGACCTTTTCTTTCTTTGATATTTATCAGTCATATAACACTAGAACTTCTGAACCAAAAACTAATTATATATGCAGATGTTATCCTATTACTCAAAGTTAGCAAAACCCACCAAATAAAACAAATTGATTTACAAACAAAATTTACTAACCTCCATACATGGTTAAACATAAATAAAGTCTTAACAGCGGTAAGACAAATATAATGATTTTCTTTGCAGTCCAGAAATCCTCATTTCTACCTCTGTTAACCATTAAGAATACTAAAGATAGTTCCATCCCTAATGTAAACTAACAAAAGTATGAATATGTTACATTAGACCCTCTAGTAAACTTTAATACACATATAGAGCATGCAGCCAGTAAGATAATGACACAAATAAAATTATGAGATCATATCTCTCACCTTCTTACCCCAAATTCAGGTATGGCCAAAACCAAAAACATTTTATTTCAAAAGATTGACTAAGCACGGTCACTTATTTCCATCCATTCATCTAATAATACTCAAAAACAACAAATAGCAGAAAATAAGATATTTAGATTTGCCTTACTACAGAAAGAAAGGCTCACACCTGCAGCTTATTAGAAAAAAGCTCACTGGCTTCTCATTACAGATAGATACTCCTTTCTGCTTAATACACTGATAGTTAAAATTCCAACATTTGGCTACTACCCTCCACTTAGGAGAATGCTTAAAGTCAGGGAACCAAACTACTCCATTAGAAGTAGCCAAGAATGCACCCTCATACCAGTCAGATGTAGACTCAAACTAGCCATTGGAGAAAAAGCTTTCTCTGGAAGAGTATCAATTATGGGGAAGCATCGGCCACCAGAAATAAAAAACATAGAAACTTTGCAATCATTTCAGAAAATCTTAAGAGAATTCCTTCATAGGGAATGTAAGTGCTTTTGTGATACTGGCTGTGTAATTTCTGTTATAAGTCTTCACTTTCATCTTTATCTATTGTTACTTAAACTTGTATGCTCTGTTTTTTATACAATTATTGTTAATGTATCATCACTACGTTTGTATAGCTTGCATACTATACTAAATGCCTTTATCTTAAACCCTGTATTACACTACATTGCCTTAATGTCTGAAACCTTATACCATTAATTGTTATGCCTTTCTGCTGTACTTTGGACCAAAGTCAGAACCAACCAAGTTATGATAATGAAATAAATAAGCAAAGAAAGAAAGAAAGAAAGTTGGTATGCAGTTGCCTCCTTTGCCTGTTGTCCTTTTCCACAATCCTTAGAAACAAAAAATATCAGGTTGCAAGTTTTCCCTGTTCTTCCTTCTGCAAATGAAGAACATTCCTTCAGTTATGATATCGTTTACCTTTGAAAAGGTCTCACATTTTAAAGACTTCCACACAAATAACAATTTAAGTTGAAAGCGATCTATTTAAATTATTGATTACCTCATGAAATAGATAATGGCAAGATAGGTTTGATGATAAGCAGTCCAGAGAGACTGCACTTCCCACACTGTTACATCACATAGCAGTTTCCTTTAGTTTCAACACTATACCTTGATATGACTCTCATCACAGTGATACTATTATACATGTATCCAACATTAAGTTTCACATTTATAGTCTTACTTGATTCATTTCAGTAGCTGCATGTAAATAACAAAGGCCCTGTTAAGTCACAAATAATGTTTCTAGGCCCACAGTAATGAGTCTCCAATCATCAGCAGGCCTTAGCTTTCAGGTTTCTCCCTTGAAGCTGTAAAGCTAATGGATTAATTTCCACAGAAAAGAAAATACCTGGAAGTTGGGTAGCAACCATTTCTGAGGAGGGGGCAAAGGTTGTACAGGTATGTTTGCACTTATATTCCCAGGCATCACTACCTTCAGATCTTTATATTCCTCTACACATTACCAGTGCCAGCAGCCTTAATTGAGTTTGCCCGAGTGCCTCTTTTTAGTTCTAAAACTCTTTACCTCTAAATACTTTTTGCAGAGCATGTGACATCACTAGATTTTGATAGATCTCTACTATGATCCATGTAATATTATTGTTAGCATGTATACTCATAGCTTTAATTTTTGTTAAGAGAATAATGAAATGTACTATCAAGCAGTTTTTCCTTTACCTGTAGGGTTTCGATGTGAGAAAGTTCACAAACCTATCACATAAGCTAGAATACAAATGTTTTGTTTCACCCTTAGCACAGGCAGTGATCTCAGTTCCTCAATAATCTGAGCAGTAGTAATATCCTACCAATGCACCATCCTTCCTCTAAAGCAGGAAGTGTACTACAAGTTGTCGTGTTCGCCAAGTGACATGATTGTCATTACTTTGGCTCAGTGTAACTATTCATTGAAGTCTCTATTCCTTTATACCTGCCCATAACATCTTTTCTTTTATCACAAGCTGCCACTCTGTGGTTAAAGTCAGTTCCAATTACAGACTAAGTGACCTGTGTACAGTTAGCAGACCTAAGTGCCGGACGATCTAACTGTGAGAAACAGGACAGGGACACCCACTGAACACTGAAGGCGTTATAAGAGATCTGGGGACACAGGATGACAGCAATCTCTCCTTTGGCCACTACATTGCCACTGTGGTCAGAAAGTCCTTCTATGTGGCACATCTGATTACCAAGGGTTTTGCATCCAGGAAGAAAGAGGTCATCATCTCTCTCTACTCTTCCCTCATTAGGCCAATCATCGAGTATAATGCCCCATTTGGCATGTACCTCACTAGACATCTGCGACAGCTGGAAAGTCCACAAAAGTACCTCACGAAGAGGATCCTAGGCCTTAAACACATGTCCTACATGGACAGACTCAAAAACCTCCAGCTATTCTCTGTCTCATATCATATCTCATATCATCTACTAAGAGGTGATCTCTGCTTGACTTACAAAGCCATGTCTGACCCAGCTCTGTTAGAAATGCTACAACTAAAGAAATCCCAATCCCTCCACACCACACACTCCAGAAACCTCAATCTCATTACTATAATCAACAGAACATGCTGGAGGGACCGATTCATAACCCAGAGACTGCCCATGCTCTGGAATAGACTTCCCATACATGTCAAGCAGAGCACTTCACTGGCCCTCTTCAAGAGAAATCTTGATGAGTGGATGGGAAACTGAAAGTTCATCCTGGGGAACACTCCAGTAGCTCTATTTGATAGAGGCACTGGGAACTAATGTCAGGTGGCACAATGCCAGGGCACTTCTATGGGCTAGGCTTGTAAAGGCTGCAGGGCCATTAGCCTAGTACACACCTATGAACCTATGAATCTATGAACCAGTTGTGTGCTTCGCCTGTCAAGGACAGCACATGCACTGTTTATGAGGTATGGTTATGTGGAAACATGTACCACACACCCTAATATAGCCAGCTCACATGGGATGAATGGCATCCCAAAATCCCCAGTCTTCCTAGGATAACTCACACTGGCTTCTCAGCTTTCAGTCTTTTCCTGTCATCTTATGGCCAGCAGAAAGATAAAGCTGGATGGAGAAGGATAATATGGGATACAGTCTAGCAGACAATGTGTATTGGGCTACAGCAGGCAAAAAAATTACCTGCTCTTCAGGATGCAGATGGTATGACAATGTTTTCACCAATAACACTGACACCCCCACACCCCATCTACATGAACACACACACACACACACACACACACACACACACACACACACACACACACACACACACACACACACACACAAAGACAGCAAATAACTTAGTGCATCTGACAACAACTTAAACAGAAAGGGTAAGTTTTTTGATATGTGGCATCTGTGACAAACTTCGAAAATGAATATATTCACTGAGGCTATGAATTGGTAACATTCCAAAATAAACTCCTTTGGGATCCATTGAAGATTACATCTGTAGTAAATGGCTAAAGCATATAAAATGTCAGTAGCAACTGTGGACTATAGTATATTCTGTACAGGAGACTATTGTTTTCTGCTAAAACATCACAAAATAATAGTTCAGCAAGAAGTAATTTCGCACATTAGTTAATTCGCCTTTCTGTGGTAATGAACTATGTAAACACATGGACATAAATAAACGTTTTTCAGCTATGATTCTTTTAGTACTTATTCTGTGTGCCACTCAGGGGGCATTCTCTCTCTGTGACTCTGTGCAGAAAAAT